>NC_135897.1:96924269-97113846 GCF_964194155.1 Cetorhinus maximus | reverse complement strand
ACTGGGGGGGGTTGGGGGGGAGACTGACTGGGGGGGGTTGGGGGGGAGACAGACTGGGGGGGGTGGGGGGGAGACTGACTGGGGGGGTTTGGGGGGGAGACAGACTGGGGGGGTTTGGGGGGGAGACAGACTGGGGGGGGTTGGGGGGGAGACAGACTGAGGGGGGTTGGGGGGGAGGGGGAGACAGACTGGGGGGTTTGGAGGGGGAGACAGACTGGGGGGGGTTGGGGAGACAGACTGGGGGGGGTTGGGGGGGAGGGGGAGACAGACTGAGGGGGGTTGGGGGGGGAGACAGACTGAGGGGGGTTGGGGGGGAGACAGACTGAGGGGGGTTGGGGGGGAGACAGACTGAGGGGGGTTGGGGGGGAGACAGACTGAGGGGGGTTGGGGAGACAGACTGAGGGGGGTTGGGGGGGAGACAGACTGGGGGGGGTTGGGGGGGAGACAGACTGGGGGGGGAGAGGGAGACAGACAGGGGGGGGAAGAGGGAGACAGACGGGGGGGAGAGAGGGAGACAGACGGGGGGGAGAGAGGGAGACAGACGGGGGGGGAGAGAGGGAGACAGACGGGGGGGGGAGAGAGGGAGACAGACGGGGGGGAGAGAGGGAGACAGACGGGGGGGAGAGAGGGAGACAGACGGGGGGGAGAGAGGGAGACAGACGGGGGGGAGAGAGGGAGACAGACGGGGGGAGAGAGGGAGACAGACGGGGGGGAGAGAGGGAGACAGACGGGGGGGGAGAGAGGGAGACAGACGGGGGGGAGAGAGGGAGACAGACGGGGGGGAGAGAGGGAGACAGACGGGGGGGAGAGAGGGAGACAGACGGGGGGGAGAGAGGGAGACAGACGGGGGGGAGAGAGGGAGACAGACGGGGGGGAGAGAGGGAGACAGACGGGGGGGAGAGAGGGAGACAGACGGGGGGGAGAGAGGGAGACAGACGGGGGGGAGAGAGGGAGACAGACGGGGGGGAGAGAGGGAGACAGACGGGGGGGGAGAGAGGGAGACAGACGGGGGGGAGAGAGGGAGACAGACGGGGGGGAGAGAGGGAGACAGACGGGGGGGAGAGAGGGAGACAGACGGGGGGGAGAGAGGGAGACAGACGGGGGGGAGAGAGGGAGACAGACGGGGGGGAGAGAGGGAGACAGACGGGGGGGAGAGAGGGAGACAGACGGGGGGGAGAGAGGGAGACAGACGGGGGGGAGAGAGGGAGACAGACGGGGGGGAGAGAGGGAGACAGACGGGGGGGAGATAGGGAGACAGACGGGGGGGAGAGAGGGAGACAGACGGGGGGGAGAGAGGGAGACAGACGGGGGGGAGAGAGGGAGACAGACGGGGGGGAGAGAGGGAGACAGACGGGGGGGAGAGAGGGAGACAGACGGGGGGGAGAGAGGGAGACAGACGGGGGGGAGAGAGGGAGACAGACGGGGGGGAGAGAGGGAGACAGACGGGGGGGAGAGAGGGAGACAGACGGGGGGGAGAGAGGGAGACAGACGGGGGGGAGAGAGGGAGACAGACGGGGGGGAGAGAGGGAGACAGACGGGGGGGAGAGAGGGAGACAGACGGGGGGAGAGAGGGAGACAGACGGGGGGCGTTGGGGGGGGGGCGAGAGGGAGACAGACTGGGGGGGTTGGGTGGGGAGAGAGACGGAGACAGACTGGGGGGGTTGGGTGGGGAGAGAGACGGAGACAGACTGGGGGGGTTGAGGGGGGAGTCGGGGAGGGGGGAGAGACACGGAGACAGACTGGGGGGGTTGGGGGGGAGAGAGACAGGGACAGACTGGTCGGGTTGGGTGGGGGGGAGAGACGGAGACAGACTGGAGGGGGGGAGGGAGAGGGAGACAGACTGGAGGGGGGGTTGAGGGGGGGAGGGAGACAGACTGGGGGGGTTATGGGGGGAGAAAGAGGGAGACAGACTGGGGGGGGAGGGAGACAGACTGGGGGGGGGTTGAGGGGGGGAGACAAACTGGGGGGGTTGGGGGGGGAGAAAGAGGGAGACAGACTGGGGGGGGGAGGGAGACAGACTGGGGGGGGGGTTTGAGGGAGGAGAGAGACAGACTGGGGGGGTTGAGGGGGGGAGAGAGAGGGACTGGGGGGTTGAGGGGGGGAGAGAGGGACCGGGGGGGTTGAGGGGGGAACAGACTGGGAAGGTTGAGGGGGGTTGAGGGGGGGACAGACTGGGGAGGTTGAGGGGGGTTGAGAGGGGGACAGACTGGGGGGGTTGAGGGGGGGAGAGAGAGGGACTGGGGGGTTGAGGGGGGGAGAGAGGGACCGGGGGGGTTGAGGGGGGGACAGACTGGGGGGGTTGAGGGGGGTTGAGGGGGGGACAGACTGGGGGGATTGAGGGGGGGAGAGAGAGGGACTGGGGGGTTGAGGGGGGGAGAGAGGGACCGGGGGGGTTGAGGGGGGGACAGACTGGGGGGGTTGAGGGGGGTTGAGGGGGGGACAGACTGGGGGGGTTGAGGGGGGGAGAGAGAGGGACTGGGGGGTTGAGGGGGGGAGAGAGGGACCGGGGGGGTTGAGGGGGGGACAGACTGGGGAGGTTGAGGGGGGTTGAGGGGGGGACAGACTGGGGAGGTTGAGGGGGGTTGAGAGGGGGACAGACTGGGGGGCGGGGAGTGTGTGTTAGAGTCAGTGACTCCCGGGCGGACAGGGGGGGAGAGGCTGGGACCGGGAGTCCGGGATAAACAGGGGAAAGTGACACTGAAAATAAAGAGTGAGCGGCCCCGGGAGGAGCAGCCGCCGGTCCCGGGCTCCCCTCCCCCGGACACCTGCCCCTGGAGAGCCGGGAGTGGGAGAGTGGCAGCGGCTCCAGCCCGAGCCCCGAGCCCCGGCTCCGGCTTCAGCCCCATCGCGAACCCGGCCCCGGGCTCAGACTCAGCTCCAGCCCCGGCTCCGGGCTCCAGCCCCGGCTCAGACTCAGACCCCCCCCCCCCCCCCCCCCCCGGACCCAGACCCCGAGCTCCAGCTCCAGCCCCGGCTCCGGGCTCCAGCCCCGGCTCAGGCTCAGACTCAGCCCCCAGCCCGAGCTGCAGCTCCAGCCCCGGCCCCGCGCTGCGCTTCGCGGCGCTGCCTCCCCGCCCTGGTCCGGTCACCTGTTCCTGGAAACCCCGGCCCCGCTCCTTCCAGGAACCGCTGTCGCTTCTTAGAATCGGCGCCCGGTAATTCCGCGAATTTGAGCTGGAGACGGGACCATTCTGAGAGGAGGAGGGGGGCGGCCTGACAGCGGGGACCTGCCGAGGCTCCATGCGGCCGGGACAAGGCCCCTATCCCCACCGCTCAGGTACATCCTTTATTCGGAGACCCGCGGCCAGAGCCCGCTGCCGGTCTGGGGGCTCGCCGTCCATTCTCGGGGTTCACCACGACATAGTCCCCCCGTCAGGGACCCCGCCGGATGGTTTAGACCATCACGTGGTTGCCACTGGGATGACGTATCGGCTGAAATGGATACATTGCCTTCGAATTCTGAGAATTAGAGGGCGTGGCCTGTTCGTCAAAGGGCGGGGACAGACCGCTGATTGACAGCCTGAGGAGGGGCGGGACTAGATGTTCATTCATGCCCCCCCCACCGGGGATGGGGCGGGGCCAGGAGTTGATTGACAGTCCAGAGAGGGGCGGCTCCAGGCCCTGATTGACAACCATGGAGGGGCGGGAATAGGCGGTGGTGGACTCCCTGGGAGGGGCGGGTCTAGGCCCTGATTGACAGCCAGGGAGGGGCGGGGCCAGGCCTTGATTGACAGACTGGGAGGGGCGGGGCCAAGCGGTGACTGACAGCCCAGAAGGGGCGGGGCCAGGCGCTGATTGACAGCCCAGGAGGGGCGGGGATATACCCTGAATGAAAGCCGGGGAGGGGCGGGGCCAGGCGCTGATTGACAGCTGGGGAGCAGCGCGCGACTCCGGTCTCTGTCCCGCTCTGAGTCCGACTGCAAAATGATTCAATGTGTGATGGCGAAAAGCAACAAATTGCTTTTTACTTTGAAAGGCTGATGGGCACATTTTGTTGGCATTAAATCTATAACTGTAACAACAAAAAACTACTGCGGATGCTGGATAACAGTTTGTGGTTGAATTGCTGTTGTTTTGTGAGCTTTGACCCAGCATTGTAGAGAATTGGCTGCTGCCTGGCACTGGGCATTGCCTCAAACACTGGGCATTGCCTCAAACACTGGGCATTGCCTCAAACACTGGGCATTGCCTCAAACACTGGGCATTGCCTCAAACACTGGGCAGCACAAGCAAGCGCTTCAGGAATTGGTGAGAAGGTCAAACCCAGCACCATGAGATGAATGAGAACATAAGAAATAGGAGATGAAATAGGCCATTCAGCACCTCCAGCATTCAATGAGATTGTAGCTCAACATCTGCTTCAACCAGCCCACCTGCTCCCCATACAAAAATAAAAATACCTGGAAAAACTCAGCAGGTCTGGCAGCCTCTGCGAAGAGGAACACAGTTAACGTTTCAAGTCCGAATGACTCTTCAACAGAACTAAGTAAAAATAGAAGAGAGGTGAAATATAAGCTGGTTTAAGGTGGGGTGGGACAAGTAGAGCTGGATAGAGGCCAGTGATAGGTGGAGATAACCAAAAGCCTCCTATATTGCCTTGATCCTCTGAGAGACTAAAAATCTGATCTAGCAACTCAAGACTGGGCATCCATGAGGTGGTGGGCCATCAACAGCAGCAGAATTGCACTCGAACACAATCTGTAACCTCATGGCCCGACATATCCCCCACTCTACCATTACCATCAAGCCAGGGATCAACCCTGGTTCAATGAAGAGTGCAGGAGGGCATGCCAGGAGCAGCACCAGATATACCTAAAAATGAGGTGTCAACCTGGTGAAGCTATAACACAGGAATACTTGAGTGCCAAACAGCATAAGCAGCAAGTGATAGACAGAGCTAAGCGATCCCACAACCAATGGATCAGATCTAAGCTCTGCAGTCCTGCCACTCATGAATGGTGGTGGATAATTGAACAAATAACTGGAGGTTGTGGCTCTACAAATATCCCCATCTTCAATGATATGTGACCAGCACATCAGTGTGAAAGATAAGACTGAAACATTGGCATTCATCTTCAGCCAGAAGTGCCGAGTGGATGATCCACCTCGGCCCCCTCCTGAGGCCCCCAGCATCACAGATACCAGTCTTCAGCCAATTCAATTCACTCCACATGATATCAAGAAATGGCTGAAGAAACTGGGTACTGCAAGTGCTCCAGAACTAGCCACACCCCTAATCAAGCTGTTCCAATACAGCTACAACACCAGCATCTACCCTGCAATATAGAAAATTACCCAGGCAAGTCCTGTTCACAAAAAGCAGGACAAATCCAATCTGACCAATTGCTACCTCATCAGTCTACTCTCAATCATCAGTAAAGTAATGGAAGGGGTCATCAACAGCGCTATCAAGTGGCACTTACTTAGCAATAACCTGCTCACTGACGCCCAGTTTGTGTTCCGCCAGGGTCACTCAGCTCTTGACCTCATTATAGACAAAAGAGCTGAACTCAGGAGGTGAGGTGAGAGTGACTACCTTCGACATCAAGAAAGCACTTGAGTGAGTATGGCATCAAGGAGCTGTAGAAAAATTGGGAATTTTTGGAATTGTGAAGAGGAAAATGTCTCCACTGGTTGGAAACTAATAGTGGTATCACTTCCAACAGTTTCAGGGTGAAGAATGGAGTGAAACAGGGCTGTGTCCAGGCCCCCGTCTGTTTGATCTTTTCCTTCCCTGCAGATGTGGAGGGACTTTATCTGTATACTAGGTCAGACAGCAAGCTCCACAATCAGTCTAGACTGAAAGTGAAGATAAAAGTACAGTTAGTGGTAATTGTTTCGTATGTAGGTTGTGTAGTCTATCTTATCTTGAGTAACTCTGGTCTGATTCTGGTAGTTACTTCAAACTGCTTTATTTACATTATACAGATAATGAATTACTGGGTAGGCACATCTCTCATGAGTACAGACTATTCTCTCAGCTGAGTAATAGCAACTTCATTAATAATGATGTTAAACTATTTCTTAAATTATTGTCATAAAGGCTTTAACCACAGAAAATGGTTAATCTTCGAGGACTAAGAACATTCTGGAAGAATTTATTTATTAAAAGAACTTATTAAAAGACACTGTCCCTTAAAGGGTTAATGCGGGGATTCTGGTGGCTGCTGTTCCTGGGAAAGACAGCATTTTACAGGAAAAGGTAATTAAGCAGCTTTAAAGAAGCTGGAAACCTCTTGACCCCAGTGGACTGTTTACAAAAGGATCACATGGTAGTTTACCGCTTTGAAAAAAATACCATACCTGGAAAACGGTGTTTAAAAGCTGGTTTTGGTTTTACTTTGGGGCAGAAAAGAGGATCAACTGCCTGGATAAAGAACACAGCAGCTCCTGAAACTCCAGACCCAGTCCCAAAACAAAGAGTGAAAGGAAGTTGCTCCGATGTCGCTCTCCGCTCTGAAATTGACTGACTGCAAGTTTTCCTCAAAGTCCGTCTGTGTGTGTGTGTGTGTGTGTGTGTGAGTGAATGTGTGTGTGTGAATGAGTGTGTGTGTGAGTGTGTGTGTGAGTGAGTGTGTGTGTGTGTGAGTGTGTGAGTGGGTGTGTGTGTGAGTGAGAGTGTGTGTGAGTGAGTGAGTGAGTGAGTGAGTGAGTGAGTGAGTGAGTGAGTGAGTGTGTGTGAGTGGGTGTGTGAGTGGGTGTGGGTGTGAGTGAGAGTGCCTGTGAGTGAGTGAGTGAGTGTGAGTGAGTGTGTCTGTGAGTGAGTGAGTGTGTGTATGAGCGAGTGTGTGTGTGTGAGTGAGTGTGTGTGTGAGTGAGTATGTGTGAGAGAGTGTGTATGTGTGTGAGAGAGTGTGTATGAGTGAGACAGTGTGTGTGTGTGTGAATCAGTGTGTGTGTGAGTGAGAGTGTGAGTGTGTGTGTGAGTGAATGTGTGTGTGAATGAGTGTGTGTGTGTATGTGTGTGTGAGTGTGTGTGTGTGTGCATGTGAGTGAGTGAGTGTGTGTGAGTGTGTGTGTGTGTGTGTGTGGGTGTGTGCGTATGAGTGAGTGAGTGAGTGAGTGAGTGAGAGTGTGAGTGAATGTGTGAGTGAGTGAGTGAGTGAGTGAGTGAGTGAGTGAGTGAGTGAGTGAGTGAGTGAGTGAGTGAGTGAGTGAGTGAGTGAGTTAGGATATCTAGAAAAAGTAATTACTATACTTTTATATTACATAATGTATGTTAATAAGTTTTGGCCTTTCTACTCGACAAATCTGGTTTTATAATAAACTAATCATTTTGTTGTTTATTGAAGAAATCTGGGCATTGATTGGTAATTCCGAGATTCATTGGTAAAGCACGTATTTGGCCAGAAAGCTAGAAAAGTGATTTAAATATATGTTGTGACCCATAGAGCAGTGGAAGCAGAGACAGACTGTGTACGCCTCCCATCTCAGTCGTAACACTGCATTTCTCCCACCACCACCTCCGACCCCCCTTCCCCCATCTGCCAAAGTCCACAATTCACATTAAGTCTTAGTGGTGCCTTCAAACTCTCCCTGATCCCATTGTTGTGACCACTGAGCAGGGGCGGTGGATCTTGTGCCAGTTCATTGGCTGGGTCAGCATTCCACAAGTTGATTAGTGTGTCTTTCAGACCTTCATCCCAAATGGCGTGGCAATTGGACAGATGTGTTCTCGTAGGTGCCAAAGAGATCAGGGCTTCCCTGTTTCATCTGAAAGTGCCTGATGGTGTTCAGACAAGGTAACAATGTGCACTTTCTGTTTGTTGAAGGACTGTGCCTTCAGTTTTGCAAGCCCGAATCCAAACCTTCTGGCCCAGTGTTAAGGGGGCTAGAGCCTTGGACTCTACGTCTGGATTTATACCAGTTCTTCTGCTTCTCATGTAGGCTGATCTCGACGTTGCTCCGCTGTACGGTTAGCTGCTATAGCGTTAGATTGCAGGTTCTGTGGTAGCAGAGGGACTGGTCTTCAGCTGTCCGTCCGTGACAGGTTCTCCTGGTGAACTCTGCAGTGCAGCAGGACTGAATTCCAGTCTGAGTTCTTGGCCATTAACATCTTGATGGTTTTCATGACTCTTTCAGCCTCTCCATTGCCTTCTAGGTGGGGTAGACAGCCGGTGACATGGGTGATCCCACAGTCATCCATGAATTTTTTTGAAGCATTCTTGACGATTTGTGACCTGTTATCTGAGGCAGTCTGATCTGGAAATGTATGTGTGGAGAATATGCTCTGTCACACCCATATCACAGCCTCAGCTGTCATAGGGTGGAGTCTGGCAGCTTCTAACCTCCCGATGTAATAGTCAACGGTAACAAGGTATAAGTTTCCTCAAAAGTCAGAGGTCAAGTTCCAGTTTCTGCCAAGGTCTATCTGGGAAGCGGGATGGTGATAGAGACACTGTCGATGACAGGGCGGACGAGACAAAACCTTGGATAGCGTATGGAATGCCCGGCAACCGTCAGATTGCTGTGCACATGCTCTACACTTGGCTACTCCCATGGTTATCACCATGGAGACTATGGAGAATCTCTTCCCTCATCCACTTGGGAATGGCCAGGCACTGGGTGAACACCAGAAGATCACCCACTGCCATTGGCTGCTTTCATTATTCATGATATTTCTGTAGGAGCTGGTCAGTTGGACTGTATTTTGACCAACATTCTTGGCAAAATGTTCAGACTTGGGCAGACTCCACGTGCTCCCTCTGTGTTTTTCAGACCTCCTGCACAGACTGGGAGGGATGTTGTTCTGATCGATGAGAATGCCTGCACCTTGGAAACAAGAATGAAGTGCTGGGTAATGGTTTGATCCACCATAGATCTGGACAGTGCATCAGCCATGGTTTGTGATTTCCCTGATGCATACATAGCCTGTACTCATAGCACATCAACCAAAGCCTGAACCTAGGGGCATTTTGACCATCTCTGTGAAATCCAAGAGGGTGATTAATGATTTATGGTTGCTCTCAATTTGGAAAGGTAAACCCATCAGTAGTCAGTGAATCTCTCTACTGCCCATGTCATTGCCAATGCTTCCTTCTCTATGGTTGCAAAATGTCACTCAATGTCTGTCAACGCTCTGGGTGCAAAGTGAAAAGTTGCCATTCTTCTGGACTTGAATGAGTACAGAACCAAGGCCTGTTGAGGATACTTCAACAGCAACCAATACAGCCACTGTTTACTAGGGAGACAATGGTGTAGTGGTAATGTCACTGGACTAGTAATCTAGAGATCCAACTGATGCTCAGGGGGCAAGGGTTCAAATCCCACCATGGTAGCTGGTGGAATTTAAAATCAATTAATAAATCTGGAATATAAAGCTAGCCTCAGTAATGATGACCATGAAACTATCATTGATTTGCTATCTAAGATTTTGTCTCATCCTGCCATCCACAGAGTCTCTATCACCATCTCACTTCCTTTAGGGAAGGAAATCTGCCATCCTTACTTGGGCTGGCCTACATGTGACTCTAATGAGCCAGCAAGCCACTCAGTTCAAGGGCAATTAGGGATGGGCAACAAATGCTGGTCTTGCCAGTGACACCCATATCCCACGTGAGAAAAAGGGGCAATGTTAGATTGTAATGTGCCAATGTTATGGCACGGCCGATGGTAAATGCTGAGCTGCTCAAATTCCAAAGGGAAACTTGAAACAACTGCCACAACTTCTTTTACAATTTGTATAAATTTTGAGGTGCACATCCTGAATTCAGTAGTAATAAGACCACCAATTCTTATAGGTTCTTACAATACTAAATTAAACCTTTATTAATAGAGGAAAGTATTTTAAATACATACATACTTCTACAAATTAATACTATGATAACTTCTAAATCCCCATATTAATCTAACCCTCAGTTACACTTTCATTATGGTAACAGAAGGCCACACAAATTTTTTAAAAACCAGGCAAAGAAACATGATGCCCTGAACCAGTCCAATTCAAAGTGACTTTCCTTAACTTCAGTTCTTTGTAGACAGCAGCTTGAGGCTTAGGAGCTGAAGGTGTTTCACACTTGTTAGATCTTAGAGTGCCTGCCCTTACACACAGCCTTTGTTCCTTTATACATATTTTCCCTGTTGAAAGGAAATTCTCATTGTTTCACTGGGCAGCATTTTCCAGTTGGTGAGTGGGGGGGCGGGGCCTGCTCGCCGAAGTGTATAATGATGGTGGGTGACGTCAGGCGTGTGTCCCGATGTTACCCTGCGTCATTTACGTTTTCAGTTCAGCGGGCGCTGACCTGTCAACGGCCTATTAAGGCCATGAAAAATGTAATTAAAATGATTAATGGACCTGCCCGTTCAATCTCAAGGCCTTCCGAAAAAGCATGAAACCACATCCACAGGACATGTCCCAGCTCATGTGACAGTGTCACATGAGTGGACATGTCAGGAAAATTTCTTATCTTTAATAAATTTTTAAAAGTTCAACCTATCTCCCTGAGGCAGCACTTTGCCTCAGGGAGATCTGTGCACTCTTCTGTGCGCATGCGTGAAAGATCGCACAGACCTTCTCAGGGAATCCCTCCCTGCCTGCACAGGGAGCGCACAGTGCCTCCGGGCGGACGTCACGCTGGGCGGGCCTTAATTGGCCTGCTCACGTAAAATGGCAACACACCCCCAACCGGGGGCGCCGATCGGGAACCCGCCTGCTCATGCCCGCTCCCGCACAGCCCCCCCCGACGGGGGGACGATGCTGCCTGCTATGTCTTTGGACTTTACCTTTCTAACAATAAAAATCTCCCATAGTACCAAGTTTACCAGTAATCTTTGGGAAAAATAAACACGTTGTTTCTTAATTTCCCCTGGCTTGGTGTAATATTTCACTCCCTCTCTTTGAATCCAAGTTAGTCTGGCTTATTTAAAATGCAAATATTCCCTTTACCTCTTACATTCTACAACTTCTCCATGTTTACCTACCTAACATTTCAAACCTGGCTTATCTTCTGACACATCAAAGCCTTCAGACCAGCTGCCTTTAATTCAATTAAGCCCCACACAGGCACAGACACATAATCACAGACCCCAATTTTACTCTACTTTACAATAAATTCCAGTAACATTATGAGAATTATTATATCTTCCTGACATCCCCATCCTTATAAAAAAATGAGCCATCTTAACTTAAAAAGATGATTTCATTTTCTGAGCTCATCTTA
Organism: Cetorhinus maximus; assembly: GCF_964194155.1. Taxonomy (NCBI): domain Eukaryota; kingdom Metazoa; phylum Chordata; class Chondrichthyes; order Lamniformes; family Cetorhinidae; genus Cetorhinus; species Cetorhinus maximus. Next base: position 97,102,687 of record NC_135897.1, on the reverse strand, counting down.
CATTACCTCCTATACTTATTACACTATTCCATTCCCAGATGCATGAACATAACAATTTATACACAAATCTCTGGTATCAGAAGAAATCATCTTAGCCCAGTGTCCAGATTTTTAAATGTCCAATTTTCCCTTTAAGCTTCAAACTCTTGACAATGCATCTGCAATCAGATTTTCTCATCCCATTCCATTTATAATCTGTAGATTAAATGGTTGCAATAATAAACTGAATAGCCTTGCACTTCTGTCTCAAAAATTGTCCAGAAACTTTTAAAGGATTGTGGTCTGTATAAACAACTGTTTCTGATGAATTGTTGGTAACATAAATCTCAAAACGCTGCAATGCTAACACCAAACCGAAAGTCCCCTTTTCAATCATTGAATATCTTCTCTGTTGTACATTTAACTTCAGTGAAAAATACCTGATCAGTTTTTCAATTCCAGTGTCATCTTCTTGTAACAGAATAGGCCCAGTGCCTATATCGCTTGCATCAACGGCCAACTTTAATTGCTTGATGTAATTGGGTATGGCCAAAACTGATGTTGTAGTTAACACAGTTTTCAAACTGCCAAATGACTTCTGACACTCCTGCATCCATGGAAACTTCCTGTTCTTTTTTAATAGTTCAGTCAATGGAGTAAATGCATTGCTAAAACTTGATACAAATTTCTGATAAAACCCATTCATGCCCAGGAATCTCAAAACTTCTCGTTTTGTTGTAGGCACTGGGAAATCCACAATAGCCTTGACTTTCACATCTCTCGGAGTTGCCTCACCATGTCCAATGGTATGGCATAGATGTGTAACTTACGCTTTTGCAAATTCACTTTTAGCCAAATTCACCACCAAATTAGCTTCTTGTAATCGAGTAAATAATTCTTCCAGATGTTGTAAATGCTCCCCCCATGTCTGACTGAAAAAAATCAAGTCGTCAATATAAACAGCACAATTGCTCAGACCTGCAACTACTTTGGTCTTTGAAATGTTGCAGGTGCATTTTTCATACCAAACAGCATTACTTTAAACTGATATAGTCCATTTGGCTTCACAAAAGCCAATGTCTCCTTTGCTCTCTCCAATAACGATACTTGCCAATATCCTCTCAGCAAGTAAATCTTTGTGATAAATTTTGATTGTCCCACTTTCTCAATATAGTCTTCCAACCGTGGTATAGGATATGTGCTTTTGTCACCATATTCACCTTTCGATAGTCCACACATACAGTCTTTGTGTTCCATCTGGTTTTGGTACCAACACAATTGGCAAATTCCAGTTACTGCAACTAGACTCAAAGATATCATTTTGAAGCATGAATTCAATTTATTTTTGTAATTGTGATAACTTTGCCAGGTTTAATCTATAAGAATGTGGCCTTAGTGAAGATGAAACTTCTACAGAAACATCATGTATAGCTAAATTTGCCCTTCCCAACTTATTTCCACAAATAGATTTATATGACCGCAATAGCTTCTCCAAATCACTTTGACACTTGTCTGGAAGGTAACTCAATATTACATTTAAATTTTCAATTACCCCCCTCATTATTCAGTTTGATTAGAGGGAAATCAATTTCAGAATCTTGCATTTTTATCTCTTTCTCATTATGTATCAGCACCAACACTTCTTTCTGGCTCTCTTCCTGTCAAAGTACTTTTTAAGCATAGTTACATGACTCACCCTCTGCTTCTTTCTTCTATATGGAGTATTTATTAAATAATTTACTTCACTCAGTTTCTTTTCAATCCTGTAAGGCCCACTAAACCGTGCCTTTAATGAATCACCCAGCACTGGTAACAGAACCAACACTTTCTCCCCAGAAACAAAACTGAGCTGTAGCCTTCCTGTCTGCCTTCACTTTCATCACTTGCTGTGATATCTTTAAATGTTCCCTAGCCAACTCTCATGCTCTGCCCAATCTCTCTCTGAAGTTTGATACATAATGCAGGAGAATAGTTTCTGAATTTTGACCCACCAATTTCTCATGAACCAATTTCAGTGGTCCCCTTACCTCATGACCATAAACTAGTTCAAAAGGACTAAAACCATTCGATACATTAGGAGCAACCTTAATAGCAAATAACAAGAATGGAATTCCCCTTTCCCAATTCTGTGGATATTCCTGACTATACACCTTCATCATAGTTTTTAAAGTTTGATGCCATCTTTCCAAAGCTCCTTGTGACTCTGGATGATAAGCTGTTGACTTAAACTGTTTTATCCCCAGACTGTTCATTACTTCCTCATACAGCCATGACATGAAACTTGAACCCTGATCTGATTGTATTTCAGTAGGTAAACCATAATTTGTTAAAAAAATGTAGTTAACTCTTCCACAATTTTCTTTGCTGCAATATTTCTCAAAGGCATTGCTTCACGAAACCTGGTAGACACATCCACTATTGTCAGTAAGTACTGATTTCCACTTTTAGTCTTAGGGAGGGGTCCTACACAATCAATCATGACCCGAATAAAAGATTCTTTAAATGTTGGAATGGGAATTAAAGGTGCTAGATTAATCACTGCTAATGGTTTTCCTATCACCTGACATGTTTGACATGTTTTACAGAATTTGACTACATCCCTGTGCAACCCAGGCCAAATAAAAATGTTTTTGTATCTTCACCTGTGTCTTTCTAATTCCTAAATGTCCCCCCTTGGAATTTCATGAACTATCCTCAGAATCTCATTTCTATATCCAAATGGTATAACAATCTGATGCACCTCCCTCCAGCTTTCATTTGCTGAAACATGATAAGGCCTCCATTTTCTCAGTAAAACACTAGCCCTAAGGTATAACATTCAGGAATACATTTTGCCTCTGTCTCTGAGTAAGCTGTCTGATATAACTGTTTTATTTGCAAATAACTTTTGCTGTTACTGCATTAGCCACCTTGAGTTAAACACTTCAGCTGAATTGGCCTCTGCTTTTTCTTCCTGAACAACCTAATCAAACACAGTATTAGCTAATTGGGTTTCCACACCTTCTCCCGGCCTTTGAAGTTCCTGTTCTTCTTGTTTCAACCTATGAGCCTCAGATCTCATTATCACACAACCTGGGAACAATTCAGGATGCTCTCTCTGCAACACTTCTGTTGAAAACACTTCTACAGGTTGTTCAACTACCATAGGCATCGCCCATATCGGTGGTCCAGCTATATCATTACCCAGAATAAATTGAACCCCTGCACTGGGCAATTTTTCCACCACTCTAACAATCACCTCACCTGTTTTCCACTTATCCTTTAAATTTACTTTCCACAATGGAATAGGTTTAGCATCTCCATGAGCCCCACTTATTATCAGCTGTTCCTGCAATACTCCCTCTGGACAACAAATGTCACTATCCCACAACATTAAGGTTTGACTAGCCCCCCATGTCTCTTAAAATGTTAACATCGTTACCTGCTGCACCCTGTACACATGGACAAACTTTCCCTTCACACACAAAATCTTTAAACATTTCTGCAACCTGCTCCTCCTAATTCTCTTGAGTAAATTGTGAACACATTCCCACTTCTTTACCTATCACTGATTCTCCCTGTTTTACCTGGACACAAACCACTGTTTCTTCCTGTGCCTGAACCTCAGAACCCACAGTACTGTTACTTCCAGAAATTTTCTGCACCACTGTAATACCAACAGATTTTCCCTGCACACAGAATTTGTATGTTCAAATTTATTACAATGAAAACACCTTAATTTTTGAGTGTCACTTCTACCCTCAGCACCTTCCTTTTTATTCTGAGAAAAAACTTCCTGGGAATTTCCAGCTACTCCTTCTCTTCCCTGACTACCCACCTTCCTTTCACCTTCCCACTTTCTATCCTTTTCTGATTTAAAAAAGTGACAAAAAAAAGTTTAGCTCTATGAACTAACTCATAATCAACAGCTATATCTGCTGCTTGCCTTACAGAATCCATCCTTTGTTCTTCCACATGAGTTCTCACTACCGAAGGAATTGAATCTTTAAATTCTTCCAAAAGAATTACCCCTCTAAGAGCTGCATATGTTGTCTCTATCTGTAATGCTTGTATCCACCGGTCAAAATTACATTGTTTTACTCTTTCAAACTCAATATAACTTAATATAAGTTTGCCCAGACTGTTTCCTCATATTCGGAGTAGAGAGAGGGAAAGAGGCAGAGAGGTTTAGGGAAGGGAATTTCTGAGCTTCCAATCTCAGCAACTGCAGACATGGCCTTCAGGTGAGGCGATTAAAATTGAGGATGTTCGAGAGAGTAATGTTGGAGGGTGCCGATATCTCAGAAGGTTGTGGGCTCAAGGGGATTACAGAGATTTTTTTTTGAAAAATATACTTTATTTGTAAAATATCTGGAAGAACATTCCAAACCATTTCAAAATCACCATCACAAAAGTACAATCAGATTCAACTTTTACACATGGATCACAAGGTGCATCAATACAATCAATGAATATTATAATCATTTCAATATGGTCAATGCGGACAATCAGACAATGGGATTGGAGTTATCAACATACATCATATTGCACTCTGAGGTGCTTCAATACAATTATAATACAATTAGTATTCAATGCATACATTCATTTTGAGCTGTACAGCCTGAGGGGCTCTCAACAGTTCCCAGCCCCTCGGTGCACTGTGGCAGAAAGGTCTTAGACAGCGACCCTTCCCCATTGCACCTTTGTAGCGGCTGCCCCAAGCTTTAGCACGTAGTCCTGGACTTTGGAATGTGCCAGTCTGCAACACTCGGTTGGAGACAACTCTTTGCGCTGGAAGACCAACAAGTTTCGGGCAGACCAAAGAGCGTCTTTCACCGAGTTGATGATCCTCCAGCTGCAGTTGATGTTTGTCTCAGTGTGTGTCTCTGGGAACAGCCCGTAGAGCACAGAGTTCTGTGTCACAGAACTGCTCGGGATGAACCTCGACAGAAACCACTGCATCTCTCTCCAGACCTTCTTTGCAAAGGCACAATCCACAAGGAGGTGAACAACGGTCTCTTCCCCACCACAGCCACCTCGAGGGCAACGTGCAGAGGGGGTGAGACTCCTGGCGTGTAGGAAGGATCTGACGGGGAGGACCTTTCTCAATACCAGCCAAGCTACATCTTGGTGCTTGTTGGAAAGTTCTGGCGATGAGGCATTCTGCCAAATGACTTTGACAGTCTGCTCGGGGAACCATCCCACAGGATCCACCCTCTCCTTTTCCCTCAGGGCCTCTGAGACGTTATGTGCCGACCACTGCCTGATGGACTTGTGGTCAAAGGTGTTTCTCTGGATAAATTTTTCCACCAGGGACAGGTGGTACGGCACGGTCCAACTACTTGGAGCGTTCCGCGGCAGCGTGGCCAGACCCATCCTTCGCAACACCGGGGACAGGTAGAACCTCAGCACGTAGTGACACTTGGTGTTTGCATACCGAGGGTCTACGCCCAGCTTGATGCAGCCACACACAAAGGTGGCCTTCAGTATGAGGGCGATGTTGGGCACGTTTTCTCCCCCTTTATCTAGAGGCTTGTACATCGCGTCCCTGCGGACACGATCCATTTTCGACCTCCAGATAAAGCGAAAGATGGCTCGGGTGATCGCACTCGCACAGGAGTGTGGAATGGGCCAGACCTGCGCCATGTACAGCAACAGCGAGAGTGCCTCACACCTGATGACCAGGTTCTTACACGCAATGGAGAGGGAGCGTCGCTCCCACATGCCCAGTTTCCTTTTCACCATAGACACTCGCTCCTTCCAGTATCTAACACAAGCCCTGGTCCCTCCGATCCATATCCCCAGCACCTTCAGGCCGTCAGCCCTGACAGTGAAGGGGACAAAGGATCGGTCAGACTAGTTCCCAAAGAACATGGCCTCGCTCTTCCCACGATTTACCTTGGCTCCCGAGGCCAGTTCGAACTGGTCGCAGATGTGGATCAGTCTGCGCACCGACAGCGGGTCCGAGCAGAAGACGGCGACATCGTTCATGTACAGGGAGGCTTTTACCTGAGTGCCTCCACTGCCTGGGATCGTCACTCCTCTTATGCCCGGATCCTTCCTGATGGACTCAGCAAAGGGTTCTATGCAACACACAAACAGGACAGGGGAGAGAGGGCAGCCCTGCCTGACTCCAGATTTAATAGGAAAGCTATCTAATTCCCACCCATTGATTGAGACTGCGCTACTGATGTTAGTGTAGAGCAGTTGGATCCAATTGCGAATTCCCTCCCCAAACCCCATTTTGGAGAGCACATCCACCATGTAGGTGTGCGATATTCTGTCAAAGGCCTTCTCCTGATCCAAGCTGATGAGGCAGGTGTCCACACCCCTGTCCTGTACATAGGCAATCGTATCCCTGAGCATGTGCCTTCTTACATCACTGTGTGGGTGGTACTATACCCAATCCCACATTAACCCTGTATGTGCCAGACCCTAGTATGAAATTAAACATCGATTTTCACACCTCAGAGACACCAGAGAGGAAAATGACAACTTCACCTGTGGGCCTGGGTGTGCCAACATGACAATCAGTGGCAACAGTGGTTTGACAACAGGCTCCAATACCAAAAAACAACAACCCGCAGTGACAGCTGATACCCACTTCACATGTGGCACTTGTGGCAGAAGCTGCCTCTCACAGGTTAGTCTCCTCAGCCACCAGCAAAGGTGCAGCAGATGAAGCTAGCCCATTCTCACTCATATTCATTCCATCACTCGACCACTTATTTCCACCTCTATAATATCACTCAACTTCGCCCGTCTCAGCTCATCTGCTGCTGAAACCCTCATCAATGTTACCTCTAGAGTCGCCTATTCCAACGCACTCCTGGCTGCACTCCCAGGTTCTATCCTCCATAAACTTCAGATCATTCAAAACTCTGCTGCCCTGTTTTAACTCACAGCAAGTCCCATTTCCCAATCACTCCATGTTCGCTTGTAGTGTACTGAAAATTGCATTTTGAATTTCATCCATTTAAGGCAACATACATACACCTTCAGAGGGAGTCCAGAAGAGAATAAAGGAATCTGTGTTTTAACATCACATGCAACAATTCTGCTTCTTACTGAATCTTTCTGAATTTTACTATTCCTTCCCAAGAACTTCACATCACTAACCAACGGTGGTTCCCGATCAACAACATTTTGATTTTGCAATTCTCATCCAGTTTTCAAATCTCTTTAGGACATTGCGCCCCGCTGTCTCTGTAATACCCTCCAACCCGACAACATTCCAATATATCCTCCTGGCTTCCTGTGTATTCCCAATTATCATCGCTCTACCACTGATGGCCATGCCTTCAATTGCCTAGGCCCCAAGCTCTGGAATTCCCTCTCTACCCTCTCAATCACACTTTCTTCCTTTAAGAGACTCCTAAAAACCTATCTCTTTGACCAAGCTTTCAGTCATCTGACCTAGTATCTTTTTTTAAAATCTATTTGTTTATGGGATGTGGGCATCACTGGCTAGGCCAGCATTTATTGCCCATCCTTAATTGCCCTTGAGAAGGTGGTGGTGAGCTGCCTTCTTGAACCGCTGCAGTCCATGTAGTGTAGATACACCCACAGTGCTGTTAGGGAGGGAGTTCCAGGATTATGTCCCAGCGACAGTGAAGGAACGGTGATATATTTCCAAGTCAAGATGGTGATTGACTTGGAGGGGAACATTCAGATGGTGGTGTTCCCATGCACCTGTTGCCCTTGTCCTTCTAGATGGTAGCAGTAGTGGGGTTGGGCAGTGCTGTCCAAGGAGCCTTGGTGAGTTGCTGCAGTGCATCTTGTAGATGGCACACACACTGCTGCCACTGTGTGATGATGGTGGAGGGAGTGAATGTTGAAGGTGGATGGGGTGCCACTCAAGTGGGCTGCTTTGTTCTGGATGGTGTCAAGCTTCCTGAGTGTTGATGGAGTTACACTCATCCAGGCAAGTTGAGAGTATACAATCACGCTCCTGACTTGTACCTTGTAGAAGGTGGACAGGCTTTGGGGAGTCAGGAGGTGAGTTACTCTCCGCAGAATTTCAGCCTCTGACCTGCCCTTGTAGCCACAGTATTTATGTGGCTGGTCCAGTTCCATTTCTGTTATTAGCCCAAGCCTGGATATTGTCCAGGTCTTGCTGCATTTGGACACGACTGTGTCAGTATCTGAGGAGTTGCAAATGGTGCTGAACATTGTGCAATCATCAGCGAACATCCCCATTTCTGACCTTATGATGGAAGGAAGGTCATTGATGAAGCAGCTGAAGATGGTTGGGCTGAGGACAATACCCTGAGGAACTCCTGCAGTGATGTCCTGGAGCTGAGATGACTGACCTTCAACAACCACAACAAATCTTCCTTTGTGCTCAGTATGACTCCAACCAGGGGAAATGTTTCCCCGTGATTCCCATTGACTCCAGTTTTGCTCGGGCTCCTTGATGCCACACTCGGTCAAATGCTGCCTTGATGCCAAGGGCAGTCACTCTCACCTCACTTCTGGAGTTCAGCTCTTTTGTCCATGTTTGAACTAAGGATGTAATGAGGTCAGGAGCTGAGTGGCCCTGGCGGAACCCAAACTGAGCGTCAGTGAGCAGGCTCGAAGGGCTGAGTGGCCTGCTTTTCCTAATTCATATGTTCGCATGTTCGTAGGTTTTTGCTTTGTAAGTGTATTAACACTGTCACTGACACCTTCCATCACTTTACTGATGATGGAGAGTAGGCTGATGGGGCGGTAATTGGCCGGGTTGGATTTGTCCTGCGTTTTGTGGACAGGACATACCTGGGCAATTTTCCACATAGCCGGGTAGATGCCAGTGTTGTAGCTGTACTGGAACAGCTTGGCTAGGGGCACGGCAAGTTCTGGAGCACAAGTCTTTAGTACTATTGCGGGAATGTTGTCAGGGCCCATAGCCTTTGCGGTGTCCAGTACCTTCAGCCATTTCTTGATATCACATGGAGTGAATCATATTGACTGAAGACTGGCATCTGTGATGCTGGGGACCTCCGGAGGAGGCCGAGATGGATCATCCACTTGGCACTTCTGGCTGAAGATTGTAGCAAATGCTTCAGCCTTATCTTGTGCACTGATGCCCTGGGCTCCCCCATCATTGAGGATGGGGATATTTGTGGAGACTCCTCCTCCAGTGAGTTGTTTAATTTTCCAACACCGTTCATGTCTGGATGTGGCAGTACTGCAGAGCTTAGATCTGATCTGTTGGTTGTGGGATCGCTTAGCTCTGTCTATCACTTGCTGCTTATGCTGTTTGGCACGCAAGTAGTCCTGTGTTATAGCTTCACCAGGTTGACACCTCATTTTTAGGTATGTCTGGTGCTGCTCCTGACATGCCCTCCTGCACTCTTCATTGAACCAGGGTTGATCCCCTGGCTTGTTGGTAATGGCAGAGTGGGGGATATGCCGGGCCATGAGGTGGTTTAGGGGAGGTGGTGGTATAGTGGTATTGGCACTGGACTAGTACTCCAGATACCCAGGTAAATGCTCTGGGGGCCTGAGTTTGAATTGCGCCACAGTTAATGGTGAAATTTGAATTCTGTAAAAAATCTGTAATTAAAAGTCTAGTGATGACCATGAAACTGTTAAGTTTCAATCTAGTCAATTGTCGTAAAAACCCATCTGGTTCACTAATACCCTTTAGGGAAGGAAATCTGCTGTCCTTACCTGGTCTGGCCTACATGTGACTCCAGACCCACAGCAATGTGGGTGAGCCTTAAATGCCCTCTGAAATGGTCTAGCAAGCCACTCAGTTGTCAAGGACAGTTAGGGATGGGCAATAAATGGTGGCCCAGCCAGCAAAGCCCACATCCCATGAATGAAAAAAAATGAAGTTTCTGATTGTGGTTGTATTCAGTTCTGCTGCTTTGCCTGTGTAGGAGATTGCTTCTGTGTGGCAACTAGTGTTCTGTTCTATCATACTGTACCATTATCTGTTTGCATGAGGTAAGAAAGTGGATGTAGTGTCTGCTAAGCACTTGTCCATAGTGAGCTTGCTCTCAGATCCAAACTGGCTCTCCTGGTTGGAAGTCTAGCAGGTTTCACGCTTTGTGACATTTCTTATAGTTTCACATCTGGCTGGAATGACACTTACCTTCTTTCTCCTTCAATTTTTCCAAGTCATCAGATTGTACATGAAGCATGAGTGCATGTGGGGGAGTTGGGAGTTGAGTTCTCAGTCTTCTTCCCATGAGGAGTTCAGATGGTGCTAGATCATTTTGGAGTGGAGATGTACAATAATTCAGAAGTGCAAGTTGGATGTCATTCTTCTTCTTCAGCAATACTTTTAGTGTAAGCACCCCACTTTCAGCTTCACTGTTGACTTGGGGGTAACTTGGTGAGCTGGTAGTTTGATCAGATCTAATATCATGTCATGAACTCTTTAAAGTGTTCATTGGTGAACTGTGGTCTATGACAAGGTCTGATTACAAGGTCTGGGATTCCACGTGTTGCATGAAACAATGAAAGGACAAGTAATACAGTTTGATATTATCGTTTCCAACAATTTTGAGTGACTTGGACACCAAACAGAATATCTTGCTCTGGCTTGACACTCACATACGAGCATACGATTGTGAGGAGGAGTAGGCCACTCAGCCCCTCGAGCCTGCCCCACCTTTCAATAAGATTATGGCTGATCTGACTGTAACCTCAGCCCCGCTGTAATACCTAAATGTCCTTTTTCTTTCTTTATTCCTTCATGGGATGTGGACACCACTGGCTAGGATAGCATTTGCTGCCCATCCCTAATTGCCCTTGAGCTGAGTGGTTTGCTAGGTCATTTCAGAGTCAACCACATTGCTGTGGGTCTGAAGTCACATGTAGGCCAGACCGGGTAAGGACGGCAGATTTCCTTCCCTAAAGAACACCATTATTGAACCAGAAGGGTTTTTATGACTATTGATGACTATTTACTGAGACTAACTCAGTAGCTTCCAGATTTATTTATTAATTGAATTTAAATTCCACCAATTGCCTTAGTGCAATCGAACCTCAGAACTCTTGGAATGACCAATCTCTTATCATTGTTTTTGATTCATTCCCGGGATGTGGGCTTCACTGGCTGGGCCCAGCATTTATTGCCCATCCCTAATTGCCCTTGAGAAGGTGGTGGTGAGCTGCCTTCTTGAACCGCTGCAGCCCATGTGGTGTAGGTACACCCACAGTGCTGTTAGGGAGGGAGTTCCAGGATTTTGACCCAGTGACAGGGAAGGAACGGCGATATATTTCCAAGTCAGGATGGTGAGTGACTTGGAGGGGAACATCCAGTTGGTGGTGTTCACATCTATCTGCTGCCCTTGTCCTTCTGGGTGGTAGTGGTCATGGATTTGGAAGGTGCTACCTAAGGAGCCTTGGTGAGTTTCTGCAGGTAAATAAATCATCAACTACACTGAGCTGTCCTCTCTGTTCATAGTCCTGTCTGAGAATGGGATTGTGCAACATGTATGCTGGCCATCCTTTGACACAGAGCCCTCTGGCTGGAGAGCATTCTTCATTCCATTTCTGTGTATCTCTGATTTCATTCATTCTCTGAGTTGTTGCTGGTAGAGTTGTGGTTATCAAAACAAAGATTTCTACCTCTTCAACAAGAGATACATCACCTTATTTGGGCCTTGCCACTGGGATACAGGACAAAGCATCCGCTGTATTCTGCTACTTTCCCAGAACATACTCTGTACGGAATCGTTCCAGATTTGCACTAAGTCCGAGAGAAGGTTGGAAAAAGGATGTTGTACCCGTCGGCCGTATTGTCCCATTCCTGCCTTATTCATTCTGCATTCCCAGGAAACACACGGGGTCACAGGCAGGGCAGCCTCTGATTCACCCGCTCTGCCATCACCTCAGGCCTTCAGTGAACCGGGCGCCATATTTTAAGGTCGTTCCTGCACAGAGCTAGCTCACTTCAAGGGAGAGGAAGCTGCTGGGAACTGATGGCTGCCAAAAGGAGGAAACACGCTGCCCCCAAATTTAGTGACACCTCCCTCAAGTGCCTACTGGGTGCAGTGGAGGCCCGCCACGATGTCCTCTATCCCCGCTCTGGGCAAAGGCACCAAGCAAGGTCACCAATCCTGCATGAGAGGTGGTGGCAGTGGTGGTCAGTGCCAATACCCTGCAAAAGAGGGCAGCCACTCAGTGCAGGAAGACAATGAACGATCTCTGTTCTGCCCGGGTAAGTCACTCTTTTCATCACTCTCAACTCTCACACTCACAAACTCATCGCACATCCACAGGGTTCTCACTCACTGCCAGTTCAAGGGGCATCGACACCCACTCTCTCACACACTCCTCCTATATCCTCATCCCATTCATGGCACCACTCAGCACCCACACATGCCAGGCATCCTTCTCATCTGGCCTGGCAGGTGCCCTGCCAATGCTCTCTCCATCTGTCTACATACATGACAAGCTGGCACACAGCAAGAGGGAGAGGTCACAGGCTGGTGGAGGAATGCCTGAAATCAGGGTCCTCACGGGCTTTGAAAACAGAGCCATCCAGCTGGCCGGTGATGACCGGGGCCGGTCCTGTGCTGACGGTGAGGTCGGCGCTGCTCTACCAAGTGAGGATCCAACAGTGCAACATCCATCAGATACCCGTGCCGTGAGTCAGTTCCCCTGCCGACACTAATTACCTTCCCTTGCTTTTGCAGGAACATCTGGAAAGCAACTGAGGGGATCCACAAGCCAGATCCTCGACTCAAGCACCGAAGAAAAAGAATTTAATGAAACTGTCATTGAAGTCCCGTCACAGTGCTCACCCAAATCCTCCACCAGCGCAGAGACACACGCCTCGGTGGGACCTAGCTTTAGAGTAACCTCGGGATCACAATCTGGTGAGCACATCGCTCTATCCGATCCAAAACAGGCGGTGGCAGGGACTTCCCAGGTCCCCGGCACTCAGGGGACTGCTGGACGCCAGAAATCCTCTGAGTCCAAGTCAGATGATGAGCCTCTGGACTCGGTCATACCTCAGTTGCTGGAGCTGCAAAGACAAGCTTGGGAACATCAGGAAGGGATGTCTGCTGCACTCCTTGATTGCAAGGCACAATGGAGGAGCCTGTCCATCTTTAGTCTGAGGTGATAGCGCCAGCATGCCAACGCACTGAGGTCAGCACTGGTAGGATGGTGGCGGCTATGGAGACCTTGGTCCAGGACATCTGTCCTGTGCTGCTGCACGGGCTCAACTTCATCATTGATGCCATAGTTGGCCTCAAACACTGTCAACGCGAGAGGGATGCAGGCAAACTCAAACCCTCTCCAACTTCCCCTTCTCCTCAAAGAGTCAGCCCTCAGCCAGCCATAGGGAGGAGGATTAGCAGGTGCACATGTCAGGGCCATCCATCCAGGTGCCTCTGGGAACGTCCAGCCCATCCTGTGACCCCAGCAGCTCCAGCTCCACAGGCCGAGGAGGATGCCACTGCCACACAGCAGGACCCCAAAAGCAGGCCAGGGCCCTCCAAGTCTCGGTCCTGCAGAGGACAAGATCATCACAGACAGGGCGTCCAGTCAGCAGGCTGCGTCCACCTCCACTAGGATGTCCGGGAAGCACCAAGACATAGCGGCAGTGTTAGGAAGGTTAAGAAGATGTAGTTGCACAGCCTGGACACGGGCGTTAATCATTTGTACAGAATATTCACTATTGTAAATAAACTCTTAAGAATGTCTCCCTACCTATGGCTCCTTGTTCTGATGAGCAATGTTTGTGTCACTCAGATGTGAAACCTTTCTGCATAAGATAAAGGCAGGTGTCTCAGTCCAGGGCCTCTTCCCCGTGCTCTGTGCAGCCTTCAGACCACAGTGATGGTCCAGCCTCACGCTCACTGGACACATTACTGATGCCTGCACCTCAATGGTGCTGGTCATTGCTGCCAGAATGTCCTGGGCAGGCATTACAGAGTTCCGTCATTCTCTCTGTGTGCTCTCAGCACCTTTAAGGTGGGGCTAGCCCCCCCATCTTTTCAGCATCTGTGTCCGGTGACAGTGTGGTCCTGTAGGGTTCAACTCACGAAGGATGCCATAGGATCAGGAGAAGTTAAAGTTTCCCTGCTGCACCTCCATGGTATGACACTGTTCACTGAGCACAGGCAATCTGCCAGTTAGGGATCAGACATTCACATAAGTTATGTGAGGATCAATGGAGTGTCCCCACTTCATGTCGCCATCATCCTCCTGGAATGAATGGACTATGGGCATCGCTGTGTCTCCGTGACAGGAGCATTCTCACAGAGGGTATGTGCACTGCCACAAGCCAGACTGGAGTCAAACATTCATAGATGTAATGTGAGGATCTATGGTGTCTCCTCACTGCATGTTGTTGTCATCATCCTCCACGAATCTAGTAGTTGTGAGGGCCTCCCCAGCACACCTGCCTCGCCTGGCCAGTGCGAGGGCCTCATCATCGTCTCCCTCGCCTTCGGGGACCTCGTCACCTTCATCCCTGCCCACATCCTCCTCATCGGAGAAATCCAGCTCCTCCTTGATAAAATGTCACATCAAAGTTACTGCACAAGATAAGAGAACATGGTGAGGGGGGTAACATATTAGCATGGATAAAGAATTGATTAGCTAACAGGAAGCAGAGAATGAGAATAAATGGGTCTTTTTTGGATTGGCTAGTGCAGTGTGTTATGACACAGCTGATGGTAAATGCTGAGCTGTTCAGATCCCAGAGGGCAACTTGAAACAACTGTCACAACTAATTTTCAATTTGTATAAAGTTTGAGATATGTGCCTTGAATTCAGTAGTAATAAGACCACCAAGTCTTATAGGTTTTTACAAAAGCTAGATTAAACATTTATTAATAAGAGAAATGATTTTAAGTACATACATAGATCTACAAATTACTATGATAACTTCTAAATCCCCTAAATAATGTAACCGCCAGTTACACTTTTGTTAAGGCAACAGTAAGGCACACAATATTTTTTAAAACCCAGGCAAGGAAACATGACACCCTGAACAAGTCAAATTCAAAGTGAGTTTTCTTAATTTCAGTCGTTTGAAGACAGCAGCTTGAGGCATAGATACTGAAGGCTTTATCACACTTGTAAGATCTTAAAAACGCCTTCCCCTTACACACAGCCTTTGCTCCTTTATACATATTTTCCCCTTTGAATGCAAATTTTCATTGTTTCACTATGTCTTTATCTTCCTGATAATAAAAACCCAAGGCACTCAACCTCACTGTTAACCACCCGGCCAATCTTTGTGACATCCGCAAACTTACTAATCCTACCCCCCACACAGTCATCTATGTCGTTTATATAAATGACAAATAAAAAGGGACAGAGCACAAGTCCCTGTGGTACGCCACTGGACACTGGCTTCCAGTCACTAAAGCATCCTTCTGTCATCACCCTCTGTCTCCTACAACTAAGCCAATTTTGAATCCACCTTATCAAATTATCCTGTATCCCATGTGCATTTGCCTTCTTTATAAGTCTCCCGTGTGGGACCTTGTCAAAGGCTTTGCTGAAATCCATATAAACTACATCAACTGCACTACCCTCATCTACACACCTGGTCGTCTCCTCAAAAAATTCAGTCAAAATTGTTGGGCATGACTTCCCTCTGACAAAGCCATGCTGACTATCCCTGATCAAACCTTGCCTCTCCAAGTGGAGATAGATACTCTCCTTCAGAACTTTCTCCAATAGTTTCCCTACCACTGATGTGAGACTCACTGGCCTGTAGTTCCCTGGCTTATCTCTCCAACCCTTCTTAAATAGCGGAACCACATTAGCTGTTCTCCAGTCCTCTGGCACCTCCCCCGTGGCCAGAGAGGAATTAAGATTTCAGGTCAGTGCCCCTGTGATCTCCTCCCTTGCCTCCCTCAGCAGTCTGGGACACAAAACATCCGGACCTGGAGATTTGTCCACTTTTAAGCCTGTCAACACCTCCAATACCTTGTCATTCCCTATATCAATTTGCTTAAGAGCCTCGCAGATTCTCTCCCTGATACCTTCAACCTCATTCTCTTGGGTGAAGACGGACGTGAAGTATTCATTCAATACTCTAGCGATGTCCTCTGGCTCCACCCATAGATTGCCCCCTTGGTCCCTTATGGACCCTATTCTTTCCCTGGTTATCCTCTTCCCATTGATATACTTATAGAATATCTTGGGATTTTCCCTACTTTTACCAGCCAGAGCTTTCTCATATCCCCTCTTTGCTCTCCTAATTGCTTTCTTAAGCTCCACCCTGCACGAGCTTCCAGGAGCTGTAGCTGGACACACTTCCTGCACACATGCTGGTCCCAGGCACTGGAAATATCCCCGGCTTCCCACGTGGAGCACGAGGAGCACACCACGGCTTTGAGCGCTCCTGCCATGACTTATCTCTTTAAATTAAACCTTTTAAGTCAATTACTCTAGGGCCCTTCTTCCCTGATCCTCCTTACTGCAGAGTATACAAACTATACACCACAAAAAGACCTTAAACTATAAGCGATTAAAGTAGTAAATACCTTACCCAGTACTTACTAGTGATTCCTTTCCCTTGTAGCCTCTATTGCTGCAGCACGCTCTGAAGGTTTAAGAAGTTGGATAGCAAGGAAAAAATGCAAAGAGCACCTCGTCCCCTATGCACCAAATTCCCGCTTTGCACCAAATTCCGAATACCCACTCTGGCTGTGCCCCACTCAGGATGTGCTCACTCTCCTGTTCCTGTGCAAGGACACTGTCGTCTGACTGAGTCTGTCATTTTTGGGATATGGTTCTCCCGGTCACTCTGAATCAGTGATCGGTGTTGCTTCTTGACCTTAGCTTGCCTGCTCAGCTGAATTGCCTATCTTAAGGTTAAACTATCCCTCAACTGTAAGTGATCGGACAATGCTTCATCCAAGACTCCAACAACAACTCTGTCCCTGATTAGTTCATCTTTTATGCTGTTATATTCACAGTTCTATCTATAACCTGTACAATCTATATCAATGATTTGGATTTGGTTGAAATGATGAAATGTATAGTTGCTAAATTTGCCGACGACACAAAGATAGGTAGGAAGATAAGTTGTAAAGAGGGCATAAGGAATTTGCAAAGGGATATAGACCGGTTAATTGAATGTGCAAAAATTTGGCAGACTTGAGGATCGTGTGGGAAAATATGAACTTGTCCACTTTGGCAGGAAGAATAGAAAAGCAGAATATTGTTTAAATGGAGAGAGATTGCAGAACTCTGTGGTACAGAGACGCCTGGGTATTTTTTTACATTTGTTCATGAGATGTAGGCGTTGTTGGCTAAGACCAGCATTTATTACACATCCCGAGTTGCCCTAGTTCAGAGGTCATTTTTAAGAGTCAACCACATTGCTGTGGGTCTGGAGCCACATGTAGGCCAGGCCAGGCCAGGTAAGGACAGCAGATTTCCTTATGAAAGGACATTAATGAACCAGGTGGGCTTTTACAACAATCAACAGTGGTTTCATGGTCATCATTTTATGAATCAGGAAAAGTTAGTGTGCAGGTGCAGCAAGTGATTAGGAAGACAAATGGAAAGTTGTCATTTATTGCGAGGGGAATGGAATATGAAAGTCAGAATGTTTTGCTTCAGTTGTACAGGGCGTTGGTGAATACTGAGTACAGTTTTGGTCTCCTTATGTAAGAAAGAATATAATTGCTTTAGAAGAAGTTCAGAGAAGGTTCACTCACCTGCCCAGCACGTGATCTACACGGCCACTAATTGTGTATTACAGTGAACTGCCCGGCTCACTGCCCGGCTATGCCGCGGAGCCTGATGTGGTGCGATATCTAGTAAATCTTCAATGCCAGTGCAGCCATGTTTCCACTTGGTTGAAAGCTGCAATATGCTGGAAGCTTTCCAGTAGTGGCAAAGAGCTTTCCAGATTGGTTCTTTCACTAGCTACCACCATATAATATTTTTGGTCTCTTTGTGTGAACACTGAACATTTACAGAGTTTGCTGAGGTAAGTAAAAGATTAACTTCATTTGAATATCTCTGTGGCTTCCTTGCCATTAAGTTCTACAAGAGTGGGCAAGATCATGAGACTTTGCATCACTTCCTGTCATGATGTATCCTGTGCATCATTAGCATATCACACAGTTAGAATTAACCCCTTATACTACAATAAGTAGCAAGTAACATTCACACAATTGAGGTGCCAGACAATGACCATAGTCATAGAGTCATCCAGCACAGAAACAGGCCCTTCGGCCCATCATGTCCATGCCGGCCATCAAGATCGCTTCTCGGCCTTTTGGCTAAGATCAAGTGTTGCAGGGGCGACACCATGATCCTGCCAAGGCAAGGTCGGGATGGAAAGGCTATAACCAATCGAAATCCATACCGTGGGTTACCTATCACCGTCCGAGTCATGGTGAACGACAGCGAAGGAGGATCACCTATGGATCGGGACTTCTTCGCCAGGAGGATCCTGTTGAAGGCGTGCGGCTTCGAAGCTCCGGAGATCTACACCCTGCAGGACTTCCGCAAAGCTGGTTATTTCGACGTGACGTTCAAGCGGGTGGCAGACTGCGTCCAGCTCCTGAGGGTGTTCGAGGAGAAGAGAGACCTGCCGGAGATGAAGATCCTGACGGCGGAGCCGCACTTTTCTCTGCCGTTGCAACGGGAGCGTGTGGTGATGGTGCATGTGTACAACCCCTTCGTCCCTGTCGCCGACGTGGTCACCTTCCTCACCAGGTACTTCGATAAGGTGGGGAGCGGCACCGAGATTCGAGACGACTTGGGGATCTGGACAGGCAAACGCCTGTTTAAGGTCACGCTAAAGACCGATGGTAAGGGAGCCATTTTCCACCCTCCTTCCAGTTTCGCTATCGGGGGAAACCGTGGCTACCTGGTCTACGCTGGGCAACCCAAGCATTGTCGCTCATGCGGCAAGGCTGGTCATGTGGCGGCCAACTGCAGCGCCTCCCTCTGCAAGATTTGCAAACAGGAAGGGCACCAGACAAAAGACTGCAAACAGGCCAAGTGCTGCAACCTGTGTGGCGAGGCAGGTCACCTCTACAGGACCTGCCCCAAACGCTGCCGTACTTACGCACAGGCAGCCAAAGCCGACGAGGGGGAAGCAGAAGAAATGTTTCGTGTCACTCCAACCACCAAGGCCCCCAGGGAGCTCAACGGGACAAAGGAGGACACAGAGAGAGACAAGGTGGAGAAAGAGGTTGAGGCAACAGATAGCCAATCAGCAGCACTACCCCCTGTACCTCCCAGTCCTCAGGACAGCGAATCAATGGAGGAGGAGGCAGCAGTGGAAAAGCAGCAGGGGGAGTGGCGGACGGTGAAGAACAACAAAAGTAAGAAGGAGCGAAGAAGAAGCAAAGCCATTTCCCAGAGAAGCGGCAAGAGGCGTCTCCCATCCGACATGGATGACAAGGGCAGCAGCTCTTCGGATGATGAAGTGCCAGGGCGGCACCGACAGAAGAGGCGGCAAAGCTCCAGGGCGTTGGAGGACGAGACACCCGAGCTCCAGAAAATTGGAGACAACAAGGAGACCAGCGCACCCCAACTTTGCCTGCAACCTGAGGAGGCCAGTGCACCACAGCCCCTGGAATCTGGGAGCAGTGAGGCAATCATCGCACCCCAGCTCCAGGAAGCCGGGAACAGCAACACCCCAGAGGGGGTGAGTTTTGGAGAAGCTTCTCCAGCAAAGGTCATCTCAAAACCCACTCTCTACGTGAACCTCCAGATGCCACCTGAGCAGAACACTGCCAAGGAGATCTACCTCAGCCCATCCAAAATGAAGGAATTTGAGCTCACTACGGGTATGAAGGAGCAGACTAAAGGTCTGGGACTCTCAGAGACAGTGGGTTTGGTAGGAGAATAAATGCTTTAAAATGGGTTTAAAGATTGTATCCATAAATGTGCGTAGCATTAAATCTACTAAGCGATGTGTTGCGACCTTGGACTACCTAGCCAAGGTCAAAGCTGACCTGTTGTTTCTGCAGAAGTGTGCGATACCGCGCCTCAGCTCCTACAGGCAATGGTCACAATGGTGGTCCCATGGGCCATCGATCTGGTCGGGCGGAAATGACTCTTGTTCCTCCGGCCTGGGTATTCTGCTGCGGGGAGGCAACTTCACCGTCTCCGAGGTTAAGGAGGTGGTGGGCGGGCGACTCCTCGTAGCAGACGTAATGTACAAGAACGCTCCACTCCGGTTAATTAACGTGTATGGCCCGGCACAAGGGGCTGAGCGGCTGGAGGTTTTTCAGCAGCTCCCACTGCTGCTGGCGACCTCCAGGCCGGTCATTCTGGGCGGTGACTTCAACTGCATCATCGATGCGGCTGGACGATCCAGCAGGGCCGGAAGCAGATTGGACGCTACGTCCAGATCCCTGATGGAAACAGTTAAGGATGCCAAGCTGCACGACGTCTTCAGCAACCCTGCAGACGGAGCGCAGCGTAGATACACCTGGTCGCGGTCAGACGGGTCCATTCGTTCCAGGATAGACTTCCTGTTTGTGTCCCGTGCATTCACAGTCAGATCCACCGACGTCAAGCCGGTGTTCTTCTCTGACCACTGCCTCCTACTGGCGGACTGCCACTTGGAGAAGGACCTGAGGGTGGGCAGGGGGGCATGGAAGCTAAATGTGCAACTGCTGACCCCAGAGAACATTGAGGAGCTCAAGACGGATTACAAAGGATGGAGAACCGTGAAACCCCTCTTTGAGTCCCTGACACACTGGTGGGAAGCGATCAAGGGAAACATCAAGAGGTTTTTCATCCTCAAAGGCACCCAGAAAGCTAGAAAGGAACAGAGGGAAATGTCCCAACTCCAGAAAAACATACAGAATCTGCTCCGGCTGCAGTCGATGGGGGTCGATGTCAAGGAGGAGCTCCAAGAGGTGAAGAGCCAGCAAGCCTCGCACTTTGCCTCGGAGGCCTCCAAGATCATCTTCCGTTCCAGAGTCCGCTCCGTGGAGCAGGATGAGACGTGCTCACGTTTCTTCTTCCAAAAGGCACACAGAGAGAGCTCTGTGATCAGCAGCCTGAAGGAAGAAGACGGCTCAGTAAAGTCATCACGGTCCGACATTTTGAGGATCAGCAAATCCTTTTATGCCGGACTGTATGACGTGAAGCCCACGGACAGAACGGCCTCCCAGTCCTTCCTGTCCTCTATCACGGAGGTCTTAGACGACAGTACACGGGAGAGCCTGGACAAACCGCTAACTCCTGATGAACTGACTAAGGCCCTTGAGTCCTTCGAGAAGAGTAAAACTCCCGGAGTTTTTGTGTGTGGCTGCATCAAGCGGTGCGTAGACCCTCAGTACGCAAACACCAAGTGTCACTACGTGCTGAGGTTCTACCTGTCCCCGGTGTTGCGAAGGATGGGTCTGGCCACACTGCCGCGGAACGCTCCAAGTAGTTGGACCGTGCCGTACCACCTGTCCCTGGTGGAAAAATTTATGCAGAAAAACACCTTTGACCACAAGTCCATCAGGCAGTGGTCAGCACATAACGTCCTAGAGGCCCTGAGGGAAAAGGAGAGGGTGGACCCTGTGGGATGGTTCCCCGAGCAGACTGTCAAAGTCATTTGGCAGAATGCCTCATCGCCAGAACTTTCCAACAAGCACCAAGACGTAGCTTGGCTGGTGGTGAGAAAGGCCCTCCCCGTCAGATCCTTCCTACACGCCAGGAGTCTCACCCCCTCTGCACGTTGCCCTCGAGGTGGCTGTGGTGGGGAAGAGACCGTTGTTCACCTCCTTGTGGATTGTGCCTTTGCAAAGAAAGTCTGGAGAGAGATGCAGTGGTTTCTGTCGAGGTTCATCCCGAGCAGTTCTGTGACACAGGACTCTGTGCTCTACGGGCTGTTCCCAGGGACACACACCGAGACAAACATCAACTGCAGCTGGAGGATCATCAACTCGGTGAAAGACGCGCTTTGGTCTGCCCGAAACTTGTTGGTCTTCCAGCACAAAGAGTTGTCCCCGACCGATTGTTGCGGACTGGCACAATCCAAAGTCCAGGACTACATGCTGAGGGACGCACTAAAGCTTGGGGCAGCTGCCGCAAAGGCGCAATGGGGAAGGGTCGCTGTCTAAGACCTTTCTGCCACAGCGCACCGAGAGACTGGGAACTGTTTAGAGCCCCCCGGGCTGTACAGCTCAAAATGAAAGGCTGTAAATGATTGTAATATTGTTTGTACTGATGCACCTGGTGATACATTTTGTAAAAGTTTAACCTGGATTGTACCCTCGTAATGGTGTTTTTGAAATGGTTTGGAATGTGATTGAAGATATTTTATGAATAAAGTATATTTTTGCAAAAAAAAAAAAAAAAATCAAGACCCTATCTATTCTAATCCCATTTTCCAGCACTTGGCCCATAGCCCTGTATGCTGCGGTGTTTCAAGTGCTCATCTAAATACTTCTTAAATGGTGTGAGGATTCCTGCCTCTACTACACCCTCAGGCAGCGAGTTCCAGATTCCAACCACCCTTTGGGTGAAAAGATTTTTCCTCAAGTCCCCTCAAAAACTCCGTCCACTTACCTTAAATCTATGCCCCCTGGTTATTGACACCTCCGCTAAGGGGAAAGGTTTCTTCCTATATTTCTTTTTTACTCATTCACGAGATGTGGGCTTCACTGGCTGGGCCAGCATTTATTTCCCATCCCTAGTTGCCCTTGAGAAGGTGGTAGTGAGCTGCCTTCTTGAACCTCTGCAGTCCATGTGGTGTAGGTACATCCACAGTGCTGTTAGGGAGGGAGTTCCAGGATTTTAACCCAGAGACAGTGAAGGAACGGTGATATATTTCCAAGTCAGGATGGTGAGTGACTTGGAGGGGAACTTCCAGTTGGTGGTGTTCCCATCTATCTTCTGCCCTTGTCCTTCTAGATGGTAGTGGTCGTGGGTTTGGAAGGTGCAGTCTAAGAAGCCTTGGTGAATTCCTGCAGTACATCTTGTAGATGGTACACACTGCTGCTACTGTGCATCAGTGGTGGAGAGAGTGAACGTTTGTGAATGTAGTGCCAATGAAATGTGCTGCTTTGTCCTGGACGGTGTTGAGCTTCTTGAGTGTTGTTGGAGCTGCACTCATCCAGGCAAGTGGGGAGTATTCTATCACATTCCTGACTTGTGCCTTGTAGATGGTGGACAGGCTTTGGGGAGTCAGGAGGTGAGTTACTCATTGCAGGATTCCTAGCCCCTGACCTGCTCTTGTAGCCACAGTATTTATATGGCCAGTCCAGTTCAATTTCTGGTCAATGGTAAACCCCAGGGTGTTGATAGTGAGGGATTCAGTGATGGTAATGCCACTGAACATCAAGGGGTGATGGTTGGATCCTCTTTTGTTGGAGTTGGTCATTTCCTGACACTTGTGTGGTGTGAATGTTACTTGCCACTTGTCAGCCCAAGCCTGGATATTGTCCAGGTCTTGCTGCATTTGGACATGGACTGCTTCAGTATCTGAGGAGTCCTGAGTGGTGCTGAACATTGTACAATCATCAGCGAACATCCCTACTTCTGACCCTATGAAGGAAGGAAGGCCATTGATGAAGCAGCTGAAGATGGTTGGGCCGAGGACACTACCCTGAGGAACTCCTGCAGTGATGTCCTGGGGCTGAGATGACTGACCTCCAACAACCACAACCATCTTCCTTTGTGCTGGGTATGACTCCAACCAGCGGAGAGTTTTCCCCCTGATTCCCATTGACTCCAGTTTTGCTAGGGCTCCTTGATGCCACACTCGGTCAAATGAGGCCTTGATGTCAAGGGCAGTCACTCTCACCTCACCTCGGGAGTTCAGCTGTTTTGTCCATGTTTGAACCAAGGCTGTAATGAGGTCAGGAGCTGAGTGGCCCTGGCAGAACCCAAACTGGGCTTCAGTGAGCAGGTTATTGCTAAGCAAGTGCCGCTTGATAGCAGTATGGATGACCCCTTCCATTACTTTACTGATTATGGAGAGTAGACTGATGGGGTGGTAATTGGCCGGGTTGGATTTATCCTGCTTTTTGTGGACAGGACATACCTGGGTAATTTTCCACATAGCCAGGTAGATGCCAGTGTTGTAGCTGTACTGGAACAGCTTGGCCAGGGGCGCAGCAAGTCCTGGAGCACAAGTCTTCAGTACTATTGCCGGAATATTGTCAGGGCTGATAGCCTTTGCAGTATCCAGTGCCTTCAGCCATTTCTTGATATCACATGGAGTGAATCGAATTGGCCGAAGATTGGCATCTGTGATGCTGGGGACCTCCGGAGGAGGCTGAGATGGGTCATCCACTCAGCACTTCTGGGTGAAGATTTTAGCAAATGCTTCAGCCTTACCTTTTGCACTGATGTGCTGGGCTCCCCCATCATTGAAGGTGGGGATATTTGTGGAGCGTCCTTCCAGTGAGTTGTTTAATTGTCCACCTACCGTATCTGTGTCCCTCATAATTTTGTATACCTCTATCAGGTCCCCCTCTCAGCCTTCTCTGCTCCAAAGAAAACAACCCCAGCCTATCCACTCTCTCTTCATAGCTGAATGCTCCAGCCCAGGCAACATTCTGGTGAATCTCCTCTGCACCATCTCCAGTGTAATCACATCCTTCCTATAGTGTGGCGACCAAAACTGCACACAGTACTCCAGCTGTGGCCTAACTAGCATTTTATACACCTCCAACATAACCTCCCTGCTCTTATATTCTATGCCTCTTATATTCTTTTCATACCATCTCTAATAAGAGAAAATCTAACCATCGCCCCTTGACATTCAAAGGCATTACCATCACTGAATCCCCCACTGTCAACATCCTGGGGGTTACCATTGACTAGAAACTGAACTGGACTAGCCATATAAATACTGTGGCTACAAGGGCAGGTCAGGGGCTAGGAATCGTGCGATGAGTAACTTACCTCCTGACTTCCCAAAGCCTGTCCACCATCTACAAGACACAAGTCAGGAGTGTGATGGATTACTCTCCACTTGCCTTAATGAGCGCTGCGCTAACAACACTCAAGAAACTCGACATCATCGGGGACAAAGCAACCATTGACTGGCACCCCATCCACCACCTTAAAGATTCACTCCCTCCACCAATGGTGCACAATGACAGCAGTGTGTACCATCTTTACAAGACGCACTGCAGCAACTCGTTGAGGCTGTCACTTATTTTGTTTTGCTGAAACAGGCGCATATATGTGTGTACATGTTCTTCCTGTCTGCAAAGAACAGGGCCCCGTGTATTAATATATGCAGCTTCCAGTACAGGCAAATGCACCACACTGCGAGACTGGCTGACAATCTTAACTTGGTTGCCAGCGTTATTCTTAGCCCACTGAGGATTATTTAGCAAATGTTGTCCAATCGTGGAATCATATCTAATTTTGGACACTGTGTTTTGAGTTTTGCAAGTATAGGCTGGTTGGGTACAGTCTGTACCCTGCCTGTTGTGAACAGCGACTGGGACATGCTGTTTGATACGATCTGCCAGTCTTTGGGATGTACGGCCGACATATCCAGCATCACACTGGCACTGAATTCACATACCACATTACTCATTTGAGTGAAAGGAAGAACGTCTTTTTGGCTTGATGGCAGCATCCTGTTAGTGGCGAATACCACTCGTGTTGCTATTGAATAGTAGCAGCGTGAAACAGCCAGCTTCACCTGTTGCTCACATGTTTTAAGATATCTTGTCCTTCCAGCGTAACCTGGGCACTTTTCAGGGCCAAAAATGGCAGCCTTAGGCCCGTTCATGAGTTTGTGTGATATACAGCATGAAATGATCTGATCAGGGTAGCCATTATCCTGCAGGATGCCTTTGATGCCCCTATTTCAGCATCAGCAAACAGGCAGGGTACAGACTGTACCCAACCAGCTTGTGCTAGCAAAACTCAGAATACAGCGTCCAACATTAGATATGATTCCACGATTGGACAACATTTACTAAATAATCCTCAATGTGCTAAGAATTACGCTGACAACCAGTTTAAGATTGTCAGTCAGGCTCACAATGTGGCACATTTGCATCTACTGGAAGCTACATAGATTAATACACGGGGCCCTGTTCTTTGCAGACAGTAAGAACATGTACACACATTGTGTCTGTTTCAGCTAAACAAAATAAGTGACACAGGTGACTGACTCATTCCTCAGGGCAATGCCTTGACTAATCAGGGACAAGCTACCTGGTTTAAATTTCAAACAATAGTTGGCAGTTAACTATTAATCACCATCACTGGTGCATTCTCCATATCAATGCCTCTACCAATCAGAGTCTACTTGCTAATCAATCAGTACTCTCTTCTAAAAGAGTATAAATTATTGTTTTCCCCTTATATTGGTTTTCTTGCAAAGTGTCCTGATGAGTGCAAGACAAAAGCTTCGACATGTCTCTTTTTTCAGCAACACTCGAGTCCCAAATGACTGTTTGAAAATAAAGAAATAGTAAAATATCTTCCAGGCACAACAGTAAAAAAAGAATGGCTATGATCACAACAGGACAGAATAATGCCACAGGTAACAATAAGGAGATGGCAGAAATCTTAAATAGTTGTTTTGCTTCAGTATTCACTAGGGCAATGGGACAGGTAGACATGACGCTGAATGATGAGATGAATAATGAGATAGGTGCATTTAAAATAAAGAAAGGGCATGCATTGAATAAACTAAACAAACTCAAAGAGGATAGATGGATTCCAACCATGCATTTTAAAAGAATCTAGGGAAAAGATAGCAGAGGCATCACTACATGTATTTAATCATTCATTAGAAGATGTAGCACCAGAAGGCTGGTAGATAGTTCATGTAATTCCTGCATATTAGAACAGAACGAAACATGCTGAGGGAATTAAAGACCAGTCAGCTTAACATCAGTGGTAGAAAAAAATAATGGAATCCTTATTAAGTGAGAGAATAGCAGAGCATCTAGAAAAGAAAAATTACAATCGGGAAAAATAGGGAGTTCCCTTATTACTCAGACGGTGTGAATCTGGGTGGGCTAGAGCGACAAAAGGATCTCAGAGCATAAATACATCAATCGCTAAAAACTCTGCCACAGGATAACAAGGCTATAAAAAAACAAACCAAGCACTAGTCCGTATTTCTGGAGAGATAGAATTGAAAAGTAGAGAAGTTATGGTAAACCTGTATCAACCCTTGGTTAGATCACATTTAAGAGTTTTTTTAAATCATTTACTCATTCTTCAGATGTGGGCTTTGCTGGCTAGGCCCAGCATTTATTGCCCATCCCTAGTTGCCCTTGAGAAGGTGGTGGTGAGCTGCCTTCTTGAACCGCTACAGTCCATATGGTGTAGATACACCCACAGTGCTGTTAGAGAGGGAGTTCCAGGATTTTGACCCAGCGACAGTGAAGGAACGGCGATATATTTCCAAGTCAGGATGGTGAGTGACTTGGAGGGGGACTTATGTGTAGTTCTGGTTGCCGTATTATAAAAAGGGAACAGAGGCACAAGAGAGGGTGCAGAATAGATTTAGAATGGTTACTGAACAGAAGGAGGCCATTCGGCCGATCGTGTCAGTGTCAACATCTGCAGGAGCAATTCACTGAGAGACACACCCTGCCTTTTCCCCGTAGCCCTGTAACATTTTTCTGTTCAGATAATGATCATAGGATGATAGAAGGATGATATCTGAAATGTGTAGGGGACGTATCAGGAAAGGATTGACAGGCTGGGCTCTTCTGTCCTGAATAAAAGATAATAGAAGCCTTTAAAATTCTGAAAGGTTTTGATTGAGTGGATACAAAGAGAATTTTTCCTCTTGTGGGGCAGAGCAGAACTAGAGACCATCAGTTTCAGATAGTCACCAAAAAATCCAATAGAGGATTCAGGAGTAACTTCTTCACCCAAAGAGTGCTGAGAATGGGGAACTCGTTGCCACAGGTAGCGGTTGAAGTGAATAGTATTGATGTATTTAAGGGGTAAACGAGACAAACAGATGAGGGGGAAGAGTATAGAACGTTAAGGTGGTAGATTTAGGTGAAGAAAGATTGGAGGAGGCTAGAATGGAGCACACACACCTGCATGGACAGGTTGGGCTGAATTGCCTGTTTCTGTGCTGTATATTCTATGTCATCCAGTGTAAAACAATTTCACAGACTTTCTTTTACTATATTTTGCATTTGTTATTTTATTTTAGCTCTTTATCATTAGGAACTCTCTTGCTTACTCAATGAGAGTAAAGTTGCAAGGAACATAAAAGCAGACTATAAAAGCTTCTACAAGTATGTAAAAAGAAAAAGATTAGTGAAGACAAATGTAGGTCCCTTACAGTCCAAAATGGGAGAATTTATAATAGAGAACAAGGAAATGGCAGAGCAATTAAACAACGACTTTAGTTCTGTCTTCATGGAGGAAGACACAAATAACTGCCCAGAAATACTAGGGAGCCAAGGGAAGGAGGAATTGAAGGAAATTAGTATTACTAAAACAATAGTGCTGGCGAAATTAATGGGACTGAAAGCTGATAAGTCCCCAGGGCTGATAATCTACACCCCAGGGTACTAAAGGAGGTGGGCATGGAAATAGTGGATGTGTTGGTTGTCATCTTCCAAAATTCTGTACATTCTGGAACAGTCCCGGCAGATTGGAGGGTGGCAAATGTAACCCCACTGTTTAAAAAAGGAGAGAGGGAAAAAACAGGGGATCACAGACCACTTAGCCTAACATCAGTAGTGGGGAAAATGCTAGAGTCTATTATAAAGGCTGTGATAACAGGACACTTAGAAAATATCAACAGGATTAGACAAAGTCAACATGGGTTTATGAAAGGGAAATCATGTTTGACAAACCCACTGGATTTTTTGAGGACGTAACCAGTGGAATAGATAAGGGAGAACCAGTGGATGTGGTGTATTTAGACTTTCAGAAAGCTTTTTGATAAAGTCCCAAATAAGAGGTTAGTGTGTAACATTAAAGCACATGGGATTGGGGGTAATATATTGGGCATAGATTGAGAATTGGTTAGCAGACAGGAAACAGAGAGTAGGAATAAATGGGTCTTTCTCAGAGTGGCAGACAGTGGATGGTGGGGTACCGCAGGGATCAGTGCTTGGGCCCCAGCTATTCACAATATATATCAATGATTTAGATGAAGGAACCAAATGTAATATTTCTCAGTTTGCTGGCAACATGAAACTTGGTGGGAGTGTGAGTGGGGAGGAGGATGTTAAGAGATTTCAAGGCGATTTAGACAAGTTGAGTGAGTGGACAAATACATGGCTGATGCAGTATAACGCGGATAAGTGTGAAGTTATCCACTTTGGTTGGACAAACGGAATGGCAGAGTATGATTTAAATGGTGATAGATTGGGAAATGTTGATGTAAAAAGGGACCTGGGTGTCCTTGTACACCAATCACTGAAAGCAAGCATGCAGGTGCAGCAAGCAGTTAAGGCGGCCAATGGTATGTTGGCCTTCATTGCGAGAGGACTTGAGTACAGGAGCAAGGATGTCTTACTGCAGCTGTACAGGGCCTTGGTGAGACCACACCTGGAGTATTGTGTGCAGTTTTGGTCTCCTTACCTAAAAAAGGATATACTTGCCATAGAGGGAGTGCAGCGAAGGTTCACCAGACTGATTCCTGGGATGGCAGGATTGTTGTATGAGGAGAGATTGGCCTGACTAGGCCCTGTATTCACTGGAGTTTAGAAGAATGAGAGGGGATCTCATTGAAACGTATAAAATTCTGGCAGGGCTGGACAGACTGGATGCAGGGATGATGTTTCCCCTGACTGGGAGGTCTGGAACAAGGGGTCACAGTCTCAGGATACGGGATAGGCCATCTAGGACTGAGATGAGGAGAAACTTCTTCACTCAGAGGGAGGTGAACCTGTGGAATTCTCTACCACAGAGGCTGTGGAGGCCAAGTCACTGAATATATTTAAGAAGGAAAGAGAGAGATTTCTAGACTCTAAAGGCATCAAGGGGTATGGGGAGAGAGCGGGAGTATGATGTTGAGATAGAGGATCAGCCATGATCATAATGAATGACTGAGCAGGCTCGAAGGGCCGAATGGCCTCCTCCTGCTTCTATTTGATACGTTTTTCTCTATGTTTTTTGGCTCTATGACTGGCTACTGAGCCATTTAGAGGACAATTAATTGTTTCCGATCATGGTGTAATTAGTTGTTTTAAAGGATTTTCCCTATGGCAGTTGGGTATTGGGTAAGTAAAGGTAATCATAGAATCATTTAAATTTAATTAGATTTGTTTCTTTTAAAGTTTTGTCCTTTTGTTATGGTGCCCCCCTCTAAGGGGCTATCACTTTAATTGAATTTGTTAATAGTGTTATGTTCCCAGCTGAGGTTACCCTGGACAAGTCTGATCCCAGCTTGATAGGTCCTAACTTTTAATTTGTTTGTTTAGATATATGGAGATTGGTTATTGAACAGATCACCGGAGTCAGCGAATGAACTGTTAACAAAAGAATAAAACACTTATTCAACAAGAAAAGACAAACTATACCCCTTCACCTGCAACAGGGGAGGTGATGGCACAGGGGTATTATTACCAGGCTAGCAATCAAGGGACCCAGGGTAAGGTTGTGAGGACCTTAGTTCAAACTCTAGTAGATAGTGGAATTTGAATTCAATATCAAAAAAAATCTACAATAAAAAGTCCAATGATGATCATGAAATGATTGTTGTAAAAAACCATCTGGTTCACTAATGTCCTTTAGGGAAGGAAATCTGCTGTCCTTACCTGGTCTGGCCTACATGTGACTCCAGACCTAAAGCAATGGTTGACTCTTAAAATGCTCTTTGGACTAGGGGCAATTAGGGATGGGCAATAAATGCTGGCCTACCCAGTGATGTCCAAATCCCATGGAAAAAAAACTATACCTTTACAGATGTATTTATATATCTTGAGTTATAAATGCTATTTTATTCTCTATTGTCCATAGTAAGTACACAGTCCATGTAAACCAATTGCAACCTGTGGTCAGATACACCACAATCTAAAATCAAGTGACAGATGACACCTCAACCAGATGTTATGAATCTCTCGTCAACCTCCCCCAGGCGCTTGTCACACTGTGAGCTAACCAGTCTCACTGAACTCTGTCCTTCACATGAGGGTTTCCAATCTCCACTCTCCAAGACCGCGCCCTGGAATCGTCTCCCAAACCGACACTTTCTCTCAGATGCCTTCCTCAAGGGTTCACCTCCAGGGGTTTGAATTCTCTTTCTGATGTTCCTCTTCCCGGGACAACACTAGCATTCAAGCTTTCTTCCACACACTCTCTGTCGCCGACTCAGCCGTCAACAGTACCACTGCATTACATGCTCCTAGCAAAGAGTTACAGACCTTCAGCTGTCTCTTTGGACCTTCTTGCCTCTTGCAAGCTCTTCTCACTTTAAATCTGCTTTCTGCAGCTTGAAGCTTTAAACTTGAAACTCGGGCCTTTCTCTGCCCCTCACTCTTAACTTCATTAATAGGACCTTTTCCAGGTTCCTGTCCTTCCTTTGACTAGAAGGTCTGCTTGGGACTTCCCCCTGTTCCACTCTCCAGGATTTTTGGAGTCTTCTCTTTAGGTTGGGACTGACTATCTGTCCCCTTTGCTCCAGCCTCTCCTGGTAGCTATTTTGAAAACCAACTGAAGTCAAACAACTTCCAAAATTAAACTGCTGTTTCTCTTCTTGTGTGTGTGTGTGTGTGTGTGCCTGTGGGAAGAACCTGCCTCTCTGGACCCCTGTTGCTAGGTAACAACATTGTTTTTTTCTACTTTTGTTTGCTTAACTTAGCTTACAGTCATAAAACACTCATTAGAAATGCAGGCATCTTTTAAAATGAAACTAAATTTGACCTTTCTTGACACACAGATACAGAAATACAAATCAAACTTAAACTTTAAAGCTAAAACTCATTCCTAACACCCACAAACACAAATATAGCTTACTTAAACTATCTCTATTTCCTAACAATTATTTTATTTCCCCCTGGTTAATCAGGTTAAATCAAAAGAGTAGAAAGAGAATCTGGGATTTAATTGGTTAAATTGTGAAAGAGCTGGATTCCCAATCCATTGGCATGGGGAGGGTGGAAGGGGGCAGGGGAGGGTCAACCCACAAAGGTTCAAGACATGACGACTGTGTTTCTCGTTATTGCTGGTTTTGACCATGGTTGAGTGGTCTAACGTGCTTGTGCAAAGTTCCAGGTTATGTGAGGGTATGAGTTCAAATCCTACAGCTGCTGAAGCTTAGGTAGTTTCAGAGCTGGAGTGCAGCATCAGCCTGGGAATAAGGGTTTAATTTAATTAGATAAAAACAAAAAGCTAAAAGCTACTGCGGATGCTGGAAATCCAAAACAAAACAAAAACAGAATTACCTGGAAAAACTCAGCAAGTCTGGCAGCATCGGCGGAGAAGAAATCAGTCAACGTTTCGAGCCTCCATGGCCCTTCGGCAGAACTGCAGCGTAGTTTCAACAAGGGAGAAATATAAATTGGTTTAAGGTGGGGGGGGGGGTGGGAAGAGACACATTGAGGGTGTGGTGTGAGCAGATAATAAACAAACAATAAACATCTTTTGTTTATTATCTGCTCACACCACACCCTCAATGTGTCTCTTCCCCCACCCCCCCACCCCCCCCACCCACCTTAAACCAATTTATATTTCTCCCTTGTCGAAACTATGCTGCAGTTCTGCCGAAGGGCCATGGGTGGGGGGGGTGGGGGGGGGGTGGGGGGGTGGGTGGGGGGGGGGGTGGGGGGGGGGGGTGGAGGGGGGGGGGTGGGGGGGGTGGGGGGGGTGGGTGGGGGGGGGTGGGGGGGGGTGGGTGGGGGGGGGGGGGGTGGGGGGGGGTGGGGGGGGGGGTGGGGGGGGGGTGTTGCCTGTTGCAGTCCCATACAACTGTAGGATGAGTTGGTTCCTGGACTGCCAAGATGCCTGCGTTTTTTGCAGCCTTGAGGAGTCTGTGGACCACGTATATATCGGGTGTTGTGGGCTGCACTCCCATTTTAGTTGTTTAAAAAACCTTTGACTGTTGTTTTGTTTGCACTTCAGTCCCACGCTCCTGATCTATGGGCACCCGGTGCGGAGGGGGGCCGGAAGGGAGGGAGACCTCCTCATGAACCTGCTCCTGGGCCTGGACAAATTGGACATCAACAGGTCCGGGCAGCGGGCGATCAAGGGGGTTGTTCAACCCGACTGTCTGCCCCTCTTCCATGGCTACATTCACAGCTGGGTGTCCCTGGAGAGGGAGCATGTGGCATCTGCCAGCACTATGGAGGCCTTCAGTGCCCAGTGGGCACTGTGGGGGCTGGGGTGTTTTATCAACCTCCTTAACCATCTTTTAATTTATAAGACCATAAGACGTATGAGCAGAAGTAGGCCATTCAGCCCATTGAGTCTGCTCCACCATTCAATGAGATCATGGCTGATCTGATAATCCTCAACTCCACTTTCCTGCCTTTTCCCCATGACCCTTGATTCCCTTACTGGTTAAAAATCTGTCTATCTCTGCCATGAATATACTTACTGACGAAGTCTCTACAGCTCTCTGTGGTAAAGAATTTCACAGATTGACTACCCTCTGAGAGAAGAAATTCCTCCTCATCTCTGTCTTAAATGGGCGCCCCCTTACTCTGAGATTATGCCCTCTGCTCCTAGACTCCCCCACAAGGGAAAACAACCACTCAGCATCTACCCTGTCAAGCCCCCTAAGAATCTTATATGTTTCAATAAGGCCTCTCATTCTTCTGAACTCCAATGAGTACAGGCCCAACCAACTCAACCTCTCCTCAGAAGAAAATCCCTCCATACCCAGGATCAACCTAGTAAACCTTCTCTGGACTGCCTCCAATGCCAGTGTATCTTTCCTTAGATAAGGGACCAAAACTATTCATAGTATTCTAGGTGTGGTCTAACTAGTACCTTGTATAGTTTTAGCAAGACTTCCCCATTTTTATACTCCATTCCCTTAGAAATAAGAGCCAACATTCCATTTGCCTTCCCTATTACCTGCTGAACTTGTATGTTAGCTTTTTGGGATTCATGCACGAGGACCCCCAAATCCCTCTGTGCTGCAGCCTTCTGCAGTCTTTCTCCATTTAAACAATATTCATCTCCTCCATTATTCCTGCCCAAGTGCATAACCTCACACTTCCCCACATTATATTCAATCTGCCATATTTTTGCCCGCTCACTTAATCTGTCTACATCCCTCTGGAGGCTCTTTGGGCAGGATTTTCGCATCGGCGAGCGGGGGGTGGAACTCCTGACATCACCGCGCCTCATTTAAATTTTCAGGAAGGCGGGGGCGCAGCAAAATCAGCTGTCCGCCCGCCGACATGTCAATGGCCAATTGAGGCCATTGACAGAGTCATTGAAGCAATTAAAGGACCTGTGCATCCAAGCTTAAGGTTGGCAGGCAGGCCAGGAGCCCCGGCGGGCTTCAGAAACAGCATGAAACCTCATCCACCGGCAGGATGAGGTTTCATGTAGGTTTTTAAAATTTTGATTAAAGTTTTTAAAAAAGTTATGGACATGTCCCAACTCATGTGACAGTATCACATGAGGGGACATTTCAGGGAATTTCTTTTTTTCTATTTTTAATATTTTTTACTGTAGAGACGATCTCCCTGAGGCAGCACTTAGCTTCAGGAAGATGAGTGTGCATGCGTGAAAGAGCGCACTCTCAGATTTAGGGATCCCCCTCCACCCGCACAGAGAGCGTACAGCGCTTCCATGTGGACGTCACGCTGGGCGGGCCTTAATTGACCTGCCCATGTAAAATAGCGGCACGCCCCCGATTGAGGGCACCGATCGGAGGCGCACCACCGCACGCCCACTCTTCAACTTCACCCCCGATGGGGGGAAAATCCTGCCCTTTGTGTCATCCTCACCACTTGCCTTCCCACCTACTTCTGTGTCATCCACAAATTGGCGATAGTACATTCACTTGCCTCATCCAAGTTATTAATATATATTGTAAATAATTGAGGCCCCAGCACTGATCCTTGTGACACTCCACTAGTTACAGGTTGCCATCCTGAAAATGCCCCCTGTATCCCAACTCTCTGTCTTCTATTAGTTAGCCAGTCCTCTATCCATGTTAATATACTACCCCCAACACTATGGGCTTTTATCTTATTAAGTAGCCTAATGTGCGGTACCTTATCGAACACCTTTTGGAAATCCAAATATATTACATCCACTGGTTCCCCTTTATCTACCCTGCTTGTTTCCTCCTCAAAGGATTCTAATAAATTTGTCAGGCATGATTTCCCCTTCATGAAGCCAGGCTGAATCTGCTAGATTATATTATGTAATTCTAAATGCTCTGCTATTACATTCTTTATAATAGACCCTAACATTTTCCCAATGGTGGATGTTAAGCTAACTGGCCTATAGTTACCTGTTTTTTGTCTCCCTCCCTTTTTGAATAAGGGTGTTGTTACATTGGAAATTTTCCAATCCTCTGGGACTTTTCCAGAATCTAAGGATTCTTGGAAGATTACTACCAGTGCATCCACTATCTCTGCAGCTACTTCCTTCAATATCCTAGGATGCAACCCATCAGGTCCAGGGGACTTATCGGCCTTTAGACCCACTAGTTTCCCTAGTGCTTTTTCTCCAGTGATAGTTATTGTATTTATTTCCTCCCCCTCTTTTGCCCCTTGATTATTTAATATTTTTGGAATGCTATTAGTGTCTTCTACTGTAAAGATTGATGCAAAGTATTTATTCAACTCCTCTGCCATTTCCTGGTTCCCCATTATTACTCCCCCAGTCTCATTCTCTAAAGGGCCTATGTTCACTTTGGCCTCTCTCTTCCTTTTTATATATTTAAAGAAACTCTTACTGTCCATTTTTATATTTCTTGCTAGTTTACCCTCAAAGTTTATTTTCTCCCTCTTTATTATTTTTTTGGTCATCATCTGTTGGTTTTTAAAACTTTCCCAATCCCCTGGCTTACCGCTAATCTCTGCCACATTGTATGTTTTATCTTTCACTTTGATACTATCCTTAACTTCTTTGGTTAACCATGGTTGGTTTATCCCCTTCGTAGAATCCTTCTTCCTCACTGGGATATATCTTTGTTGTGAGTCATGAACTATTTTCTTAAACGTCTGCCATTGTTCATCAACCGTCTTTTCTGCTAAACTCCTTTCCAAGTCCACTCCAGCCAACTCTGCCCTCATTCCTTTGTAATGACTCTTATTTAAGTTTAGCACAGATGTTTTCAAACTAAGTTTCTCACTCTTGGACTGAATGCTAAATTCCACCATGTTATGGTCACCGTTTCCTAGGGGATCTTTTACTCTGAGATGGTTTATTAAAGCTGCCTCATTACACATTACCAGATCCAAAATAGCCTGATCCCTGGTTGGATCCACAAAATATTGTTCTAGGAAACTGTCCCGAATACACTCTATGAATTCTTGCTCGTGGCTACCTCTGCCAATTTGATTTTCCCAATGTACATGGAAATTAAAGTCACCCATGATTAATATACTGCCTTTTTACATGCACTCATTATTTCCTGAGTTATTCTCTGTCCGACAGCATGGCTACTGTTAGGGGGCCTATAGACTGCTCCCACCAGTGTCTTCTTCCCCTTGTTATTTCTTACCTTCACCCATATGGATTCCACATCTTCCGATCCAAGATCATTTCTTGCTATTGTACTTATTCCATCTCTTACTAACAAAGGGCAGAATTTTGACCGTGATGGGTGGGTGGGCCCCACCGGCTCGGTGGCGTGCGGGAAGCTGAACTCTGCCACCGAAACAGGGCCCACCGCCATTTTGAGTGGGCGGGCCAATTAAGGCCCACCCAGTGGCCTGCCCGACGGGAAGCACTAAGTGCTACCTGTGTGGGGCGGGGGGAGGGATTCCCCATCTGTCAAAGTGCGCTCTTTCACACATGCGCACATTGCTCCCTGAGACCAAGTCCTGTCTCAGGGAGATTCGTGAGAGGTAAGTAAAGTCTAAAAATAGATAAATATTAAAATTATTAACATGTCCCCCTCATTTGACAATGTCACACAAGATGGGACATGTTAATAATAAACACTTAAAATTTATTACATTTTTAAAGAACGGACATGAAACTTCATCCCGCCAGTGGATGAAGTTTCATGAATAATCTGGAGCCCGCTGGGGCTCCTGGCCTGCCCACCAGCCTTAAGGTTGGACGGGTAGGGTCTTTAACAAGGTTAATTACCCTGTCAAAAACAGAATTACCTGGAAAAACTCCTCTAGACCAAACGCAAGCTGGGCGACCGCTTTGCAGAACACCTGCGGTCTGTCCGCAAGAAAGACCCAAACCTCCCTGTCGCTTGCCATTTTAACACTCCACCCTGTTCTCTTGCCCACATGTCTGTCCTTGGCTTGCTGCATTGTTCCAGTGAAGCCCAACGCAAACTGGAGGAACAGCACCTCATCTTCCGACTAGGCACTTTACAGCCTTCCGGGCTGAATATTGAATTCAATAACTTTAGATCTTAAACTCCCTCTCCCATCCCCACCCCCTTCCCGTTTCTTCCCCCTCCCTTTTGTTTTTTCCAATAATTTATATAGATTTTTCTTTTCCCACCTATTTCCATTATTTTTAAATCTGTAATGCCCTGTCAGTCTTTCCACCCCACCCCCACTAGAGCTGTACCTTGAGTGTCCTGCCATCCATTCTTAATTAGCACATTTTCTTAGATAATATCACCACCTTTTACACGTCTTTGTTCCTTTTGTCTGTGACATCTTTTGATTAACTGCTCCTATCACTGCTTGCTTGTCCCTACAACCACCCCCCCCACCCCCAACTTCTCTCCCCCCCACCCACCTTAAACCAGCTTATATTTCACCCCTCTCCTAACTTTACTCAATTCTGCTGAAGAGTCATGAGGACTCAAAACGTCAACTCTTTTCTTCTCCGCCGATGCTGCCAGACCTGCTGAGTTTTTCCAGGTAATTCTGTTTTTGTTTTGGATTTCCAGCATCCGCAGTAGTTTTTTGTTTTTAATTAGCCTGTCAATGGCCTCAATTAGCCATTGACAGGTCAGCGGGTGCACAGCTGATTTCACTGTCCACCCGCCTTCCTAAGAATTTAAAGTGACCGGGATGACGTCAGGGGTTCCTCCCGACATCATCCCGTGTCAATTTCCCCTCGGCGAGCGGGCCCCGCCCCCAAATCGCCGAGGGGAAAATCCTGGCCAAAGCTACCCCACCACCCTTTCCTTCCTGCCCGTCCTTTTGAAAAGTCTCATATCCCTGAATATTTAGTTCCCAGCTTTTATCATAAGATCATACCCATTAATCTCTATTTGTGCTGTTAATTCATTTATTTTGTTCCGAATACCATACGCATTTAAGTAAGGAGCCATCAATTTTGCCTTTTTACCATTTTTCCCTCTTTGACCCTATTTGCTGCTGTTTTTTTATGTTTGTACACTCTGTCCCTTCCTGTCACACTTCGGGTATCATCACCTAAATAGCTGCCCTGCAAGGCTGCCATATCCTTTTGCTTTGTAAGCCTACTTACCCCCACCCCGCCCCCTCCAGAACGCTCCCCCCCACCCTATTTAGTTTAAAGCCCTCCCAAAGCCCTAGTTATTCGATTCACCAGGACACTGGTCCTAGCACAGTTCATCCCACCGGAACAGCTCCCTTCTACCCCAATACTGGTACCAGTGCCCCATGAACTGAAACCTGTTCCTCCCACACCAATCTTTGAGCCACGCAGTTAACTCCTTGACTTTATTTACCCTATGCCAGTTTGCCCGTAGCTCAGGTAGTAATTCCGAGATTGTTACCTTGGAGGTTCTGCTTTTTAATGTAGCTCCTAACTGTTCAAATTCTTTCAGCAGAATCTCCTTTCTAATCCTATCAATGTCATTGGTCACATGGACGACTGGATCCCTCCCCTCCCACTCCAATTCCTCTCCAGCCCTGAGGAGATGTCCTTAACCCTGGCACCGGACAGGCAACACAGCCTTTGGGATTCTCATTCACGGCTGCAGAGAGTAGTATCTATCCCCCTAATTATACCTGTCCCCTACTAAATTCCTATTTCCTCCCCCACACTCGAATGGCTCCCTGTATCACGGTCAGTTTGCTCATTCTCCCTGCAGTCCCGGCTCTTGTCCACACAGTTTGCAAGAACCTTATAACTGTTGGACAACTTCAGGGGCCGAAGCTCCTTGACTGCTAAAACCTGGGTCCCCATACCTGCTTCACCTGCAGTCACACTCTCCTGTCCCTGATCACAGGACAAATTGGAATGACCTAATCTGAGGGGTGTGACCGTCACCTGAAGCAATGTGTCTGGGTAACCTCCCCCCTCCCTGATGTGACGCAATGTCTGCAGCTCGGGCTCCAGCTCCTTAACTCGGGTCCGAAGTTCCTCGAGCTGCAAACAATTACTACAGATGTGTTTGGTGTGGAGCACCTTGGTGTCCAGCAGCACCCACATGCTGCAGCAGCAACAGATCACCCATCCTGCCATCACTATCGTATTTTATTTTATTAATTAATTACCCTAGTATCCCTGCTCTTTACACTTTATTGAATTTAATTATTTACACCAGTATCGATAGTATACTTAACAGGCTATTTGTAAGAAACATAAAATAAAAACTAGAGATCTAACCACTAACTACGGACCTTAATTTTAATCTAAAGACTAGAAATACCAATCGAACTCACCAATTAGCTGCTCTCCGCGCCCTTTTTAAATGAAGCCTCCCCGGTCTGTTTTAAATAGAGTCCACATGCTCACCCAATCTCTGTTTTTAAACAAAATTGAGTTTTGTAAGTTTCCTTTAAGATTTTGTCTTTCTCTTTGCAGTATCCCTTTAAGGAGCTGGCTTTTAATTTGCTCCTTTTTTGTTAATTTAGCTTATTTGGTTTCATCAAATAGTATAAAGAGAGTGCTGGAACACTGGCTTAGTAGTTAGGAGGGAGAGATCAGCAATGCTACATCCTGTGAATAAACTTACTAGCAAGGAAAAGATCTGTGTTTTGTTTCGTACTTCAACATCTGGCTTGGATCGATTTAAGATCCCTGGGAAACACCACTGTATACTACAATCCAGTCTGAGACACAGCCATACACCACTACTCTCTGTTTCCTGTCACTCAGCCAACTTCTCTATCTCTGCTGCCACTGGCCCTTTTATTCCATGAGCTCTAACTTTGCTGTCAAGCCTGTTATGTGGAGCTTTATTAAATGTCTTTTGAAAGTCCATGAACACCACCTCAATGACATTACATCCATGAGCTCTCTGTTTATCAAAAAAAGTCAACAAATCCATGCTGGCTTTCCTTAATTAATCCACATTTATCCAGGTGATTTAACTTTATCTTGGGTTATTGTCCCCATGACCTTTCCCATCACCAAGGTTAAACTGACAGGCCTGCAGTTGCTTTGTTGAACAAGGGTGTAACATTTGCAATTCTCCAGTCCTCTGGAATCACCCTTGTTTGGAAGGGGAATTGGAAGATTATGGCCAATATCTCTGCAATTTTCACCCTTACTCCTCTCAGTATCTTCAGATGCATTTGATCCAGCCCTGGTGACGGATCAACTTTCCATCCAGTCAGCCTTTCCAATATCTCCCCATTATCAATTTTTAGCCCGTACTTTGTCTCATAAGCTCCTCTTTCACTACGACTTGGGCAGCATAAACTTCCTTGGTAAAGACAGATGCAAAGTATTAATTTTGTACCTCAGCTAATCCCTCTGTCTCCATGCATAAATCCACTTTTTGGTCATTAATTGGCCTACCCCTCCTTTTACTAGCCTTTTAGTATTTACATGCCTATCAAAGGCTTTTGGTTTCTCTTTGATGATAACTGCCAGTTTCTTCCCTTACTCTATTTTTGCTTCTGTTTTGCTTTTTTCACTGTCCTTCTGAATTTTCTATATTGAGCCTGGCTCTCAGTTTAGGGTCCAACTCTTTCACAAAACCATGTTGGTTCTGCCTGAAAAGATTATGATTTTCTAAATGTCCTGCCACTACCTCCTTAATAAGTTATTCTAATGTTTTCCCAGTGACGATTGTTAGCTATAGTTTCCTGATTTCTGTCTCCCTCCTTTCTTGAATATTGGTGTTACATTTGTGACTTTCCAAACTGCTGGGACCATTCCAGAATCTAGAGAACTTTGGAAGATTACAACCAATGCACTATCTCTGCAGTCACTTCTTTTAAGATGTTATGATGCAGGCCATCAGGTCCAAGGGATGTGTCAGCCTTTAGTCCCATTAATTTTACTACTATGGTGCCACCTTGATTGGCACCCCATCCACCATTTTCAATATTCATTCCCTCCACCACCGACGCACAGTAGCAGCAGTGTGTGTACCATTTACAAGATGCACTGCAGCAATCCACCAAGGCTCCTTCAACAACACCTTCAAAACCCACAGCCTCCAGCATCAAGAAGGACAAGGGCAGCAGACAGATGGGAACACCACCAACTGGAAGTTCCCCTCCAAGTCACTCACCATCCTGACTTGGAAATATATCGCCGTTCCTTCACTGTCTCTGGGTCAAAATCCTGGAACTCCCTCCCTAACAGCGCTGTGGATGTACCTACACCACATGGACTGCAGCGGTTCAAGAAGGCAGCTCACCACCACCCTGGCAAGGCAATTAAAAATGGGAAATAAATGCAGGCCCAGCCAGCAAGGCCCACGTTTCATGAAAGAATAAAAAAGGCTTTTCCTCTAGTTTTCGTGGTTGTTTTAAGTTCCTCCCTGCCTTTTGTCTCTTGATTTTTGACTATCCTTGGGATGCCTTCTGTGTCTTCTACTGTGAAGTCAGGTTCAAAATATTTGTTCAAAATCTCTTTTATTTCCTCTTTTCTCATTATCAATTTCCCAGTCTCACCCTCTAAGGGACAAATACTCACGTTAGCTACTCTTTTCCTTTTTATATACTTGTAGAAGCTTTTACTGTTTGTTTTTATGTTTCTTGCTAGTTTTCTGTCATATTCTAATTTCTCCCTCTTTTTTTCAGTCATCCTTTGCTGGCTTCTAAAATGTTTCCAATCTTCTGACCTTCCACTAATCTTTGCAGCATGGCAAATCTTTTCTTTCAATTTGATACCATCCTTAAGTTCCTTAGTTAGCCAAGGATGATGCATCCTTATCATAGCCTCTTTCTTTCTCAATGACACATATCGTTGTTGAGAGTTATGAAAAATCTCCTTAAATTTCTGCCACTGCTTCTCTCCTGTCTTACCTTTTATCCTATTTCCCATTCTAATTTAGCCAACTCTGTCTTCATACCTTTGTAATTGCTTTTATTTAAGACTATAGCTTCAGGCCTAAATTTCTCACCCTCAAGCTGAATATGAAATTCTACCATGTTATGATCACTCTTACCTAGAGGATCCTTTACTATGAGGCCCTATCATGAAATCATATTTAACAGTAAGTGTTGGGTATGAATATCAGTGCCGGTGTGATACCAGGTACGCCTTAATGATTGGCTGATCGAATCAAACAACATGTTCCTTAAGCTATTTCTAATTAACAGTGTATAGACCATATTCAACCACCTGTGCTTGCAAAGCCAAAAACAAACTGTCTATTGTTAGATGTGATTCCATGATCAGGCAGCATTTGCTGAACAATCCTGAGTGCGCTAATAACTACACTAACAACCAATTTAAGTTAATCAGTTAAGCTCATAACGTGGCTTATTTATGCTTGCTAGAAGTGACATACATTCAGACACAGCAACCCACTCACTGCAAACAAAAGGAACACGTCCAAGCCTTGTGCATTTTTGAATCACCTGGAAGCCTGGGGAGCTTATAGTTCCCTGTTGTTTTCTCCATGGCAATGCCTCGGCTAATCACAGTCGACTTGCCAACTAATCAGCGCCCTTTCCTCCTGTAGTATAAATTGTTGTGATCATTTGAAATTTGACCTTCTAGCATTTGTCCTGATGAGTTCAAGACGAAAGGTTTCAGCAACATCTCTCTTTTCAGCAATATTCAAGTCTGGACCACAAAGCGACTGTATCTCTGTGACTATATATATATCTTCATTTACAAGGCAACAGGTACATGAGAACACCATCACCTCCAAGTTCGAAATGCTTTAAGGCAAGTCACTGCCACGTTCTCAAATGTAATTAGCGATGGGCAATAAATCCGGGCTTTGTTAGCAAAGCCACTTTCTGAAGAATATACAATTAGCTGGAACAGCTTCGATGTGTATTTTTCAAGGCCAGGTCAATAATGCACTCTGCTTCTTTGTGGGTGCTGACTGATCTTGTGAGGATTTCAGCATTTGCTGTTTCCTGTTTAAAAATTCTATCCTTTAATAAGAGTGAGTTAGAAAAGTTGAATCTCGCCTTCAGTCGATGAGAATTTCATTTCAATGAATCTTATTGCAGATTTTTACCCACACAAGTGCGAGTGCAAGATCAGTTGCTGGTTGGCAAATCAACACATTGCTACATGTGTGAGAAATACCAGGATGTGGGTAAGTACTAAAATGTAGAAATGGCAAACAGACACTTCCGCTTAACACATGTAATTTCTTTTTGAAACAAAAATTGTCTATGTGGGTAATTATCAAAACTATTTATTAAAAACGCAAGTCACACTGAGAAGCACTTGAGTTACAGGCATTGGGGACTGGACAGGGTTAGCAGTCAGGTTGCTGATTTATGTTGAAATTGAACCAAAGAGATACCTTATTATTGACACGTTGTTGCAAGAGTGAATAATTGAAAGGTTCATCTCAAGTTGGGTCTTATAGTTATTCAAACTTTGTTTTTGCTTAGTCTGTACTCATTCCTTTTCTGAACTATCCAATTAATGGCTCCATTGATAGCAACCTTGTCTCTGAGTAAGAATCAGGTCATTCAATAGAAACTTCAACCCCAAAATTCAAACTGGCGTGACACTACAGTACTGAGGGAGTGCTGCACTGTCAGAGTGGCAGTACTGAGGATATGCTGCACCATTAGAGGATCAGTACTGAGGGAGTGCTGCACTGTCGGAAGGTCAGTACTGAGGGAGTGCTGCACTATCAGAGGGCCAGCACTGAGGGAATGCT
Source organism: Cetorhinus maximus (assembly GCF_964194155.1). NCBI lineage: Eukaryota > Metazoa > Chordata > Chondrichthyes > Lamniformes > Cetorhinidae > Cetorhinus > Cetorhinus maximus. The sequence goes on along the minus strand of NC_135897.1, from coordinate 97,058,811 downwards.
GCACTGTCAGAGGGTCAGTACTGAGGGACATCTGCACTGTCAAGGGGACAGTACTGAGGGAGAGTTGCACCTTCGGGGTGTGAGCACTGAGGGATCACTGCACCATCTGAAGGTCAGTACTGATGGAGTGCTGCACTATTGGCAGGTTGGTACTGAGGGAGTGCCGCACTGTCTGAGTGTTTGATCAGCCCTCTGAAAATGCAAATTTCACTTTGTTTTTCACATATTTAGAATAAAAATATGTCATTTGTGAAATATACAACAGTTCAGAATAACCAGATGTTGAGGATGTTTCTGACCAGTTGCCACAGGATCACAAACCTCACAATCCACTTAACTCTTGTGCTACAAAATGGTATATCAGTAATTGTGTGATTGGTCTATACACAGTTCACAGGCTCATTGTTGGGCCATTTGAGTTGTTACAGCTTCTGGAAACTGTGATCCTTTACTTGAACCTCTCAGTAAGATGTTCCTTCTTCTCCTGACATCATCATTGTGTTGAATCAAGTCTCCACTTTCTCAAGACTTCTAAATGATGGTAATCCTCAACACAAAAAGAATCCACTTCCTCCGACAGTCAACAAACTTCAACAAGCCCAAGCTTGGCATCAACTAATCATCCTCCATTACTTTCTCCCCTTCTCTCTTTCTCATCTCGATTGGACTTTGGTCCATTTCCTGGGCCTCTTCAATTCAAATAAACCCTTTGGACTGAAAGTGATCACCAGTAGCAGCAAATGGACAGCTTCTTGTCCATGTTGTGTTGCTGAGAGTCATTCAGGGGCTTTCTGTTCATCAGCTGCAGGGTGTCTACCCTTCAGAGGAAGGAAGAAAAGAAAGAAATTAAGTATAGTCCCTATTATAATATAGGAGATATGGCAGCCAATTTATGCACAGCAAGATCCCATAAACAGCGATGTGAAGATGGCCAGATAATTTGTTTAAGTGATATTGTTGGGGATTAAATATTGGCCTGAACATTGGGAAGAATTCCCCTGTCTTTGCCCAATAGTGCCATGGGATTGTTCATGTCTAGCTGAGAGGGCATATGGGGCTTTGATTTAAGACCTCATTCAAAAGACAGCACCTCTGACATACTGAAAGATTGTCTCTGATCTAAGCAAGGAGCTATTGTGGCTTTTAGCAGAAAATGTACCTCTCCAGATATCAGATACTGGAAAGTAAACTCTGAGCGCTGTTCTTTACATGTGGGATGTCTTTGTATCAGATCACAATAGAGTGCATGGAGATTAGTAGATAACTCGGTTCACTAAGCTACATGACTCACAGTGCAAGTATACATCAATGCAAATATCAGGCTTAACATCTTCAAAACTCTATGAACATTGATCCTGAACAAATCACCAATAGTCTTGCAAAATATATTTTCCTGAATAATGAAACTGGGTTTCTTCTTCAGAGGAGGTGTGGGGTAGCAGGAGGGGCTGTGAATGTAACACTGGGTGAAGCTCTTAAGTTAGGAAGAGAGGTTGGATAGACTTGGGTTGTTTTCGTTGGAGCAGAGAAGACTGAGGGGCGACCTGATTGAGGTGTACAAGATTATGAGGGGCATGGACAGGGTGGATAGGGAGCAGCTGTTCCCCTTAGTTGAAGGGTCAGTCACGAGGGGGCATAAGTTCAAGATGAGGGGCAGGAGGTTTAGGGGAGATGTGAGGAAAAACTTTTTTACCCAGAGGGTGGTGATGGTCTGGAATGCGCTGCCTGGGAGGGTGGTGGAGGTGGGTTGCCTCACATCCTTTAAAAAGTAACTGGATGAGCACTTGGCACGTCATAACATTCAAGGCAATGGGCCAAGTGCTGGTAAATGGGATTAGGTAGGTAGGTCAGGTGTTTCTCACATGTCGGTGCAGACTCGATGGGCTGAAGGGCCTCTTCTACACTGTGTGATTTTGTGATTCTAGGAGAGGAGCCATCAGACTGGCTGACAGGTGCAATGGACATGATGCCAGGGGGAGCACCCACACTCCAATCAAATCAGACTTACTCTTGAAGAAAAATCAAGTCATTATTTAAAGTGGAATCATAACTGGAGCATCATCTTTAGATCCAGAATTGGAACCACACATAACCCTTGCCCAGCACAGTGTCTCGATCAACTAATGGAGAAACATTCTCCCAACAATGGATTTAATGGGTTAATGCCCTTCAATAGGTCATAAACCACTCACAGAGCTGAATACCACCCCACTCCTCAACAGCACCAAAGAAAAACCTGAATTCCTGTCGTGCCTTTTACAACCTCAGAATATCCTAAATTGTTTATCAGCCAATGAAATGATTTTGAAGGATAGTCACTGTTGTAATGTAGGAAATAGAAACATCAAACATAGAAACTAGGAGCAGGGGTAGGTAATTCGACCCTCCGACCCTGCTCTGCCATTCAATATGATCATGGCTGATCCTCTATCCCAATGCCGTACTCTCACTCTCTCCCCATACCCCTAGATGCCTTTAGCGTCTAGAAATCTATCTATTTCCTTCTTAAATATATTCAGTGACTTGGCCTCCACAGCCTCTGTGGTAGAGAATTCCACAGGTTCACCACCCTCTGAGTGAAGAAGTTTCTCCTCATCTCAGTTCTAAATGGTCTACCCCGTATCCTGAGACTGTGACCCCTTGTTCTAGGACCCCCCCAGCCAGAGGAAACATCATCCCTGCATCTAGTCTGTCCATCCCTGTCAGAATTTTATACATTTCAATGAGATCCCTTCTCATTCTTCTAAACTCTAGTGAATACAGGGCCTAGTCAGCCCAATCTCTCCTTATACGACAATCCTGCCATCCCAGTCTGGTGAACCTTCACTGCACTCCCTGTATGGCAAGTATATCCTTTCTTAGGTAAGGAGACCAGAACTGCACACAATACTCCAGGTGTGGTCCCACCAAGGCCCTGTACAGCTGCAGTAAGACAAATGCAGAGGCCAATTTGTGCACAGCAAGATCCCACACACAGCCATTTGATAATGATGAGATAATCTGTGCCAGTGATGTTGGTACAGGAACAAATATTCCAGTCAAGACACGAGAAAGAACACTCCAGCTCTTCTTAAACTTGTGTCATGGGATCTTTTATGTTTACCTGTGAGGCCAGTTAGGACATCATTTTAATGTTTCATTCAAAAGATGAAAATTCCAATTGAACAGTGCTTCCACAGTACTGACCCTCCGACAGTGCAACACTCCCTCAGTACTAACCCTCTGACAGTGCAGCACTCCCTCAGTACTGACCCTCTGACAGTGCAGCACTCCCTCAGTACTGACCCTCTGACAGTGCAGCACTCCCTCAGTACTGACCCTCTGACAGTGCAGCACTCCCTCAGTACTGACCCTCTGACAGTGCAGCACTCCCTCAGTACTGACCCTCTGACAGTGCAGCACTCCCTCTCAATGTTGTACTAAAAAGCCAGAGCGGTAACAAACAGTTACCCAAATAAACTGCAGCAAATTTTGCTTTTTCAAATGGAAAATGCTAACTGAAGGAAATAAAAATACTTGTTGAACACGAACAGTTTTAAAATTAGATTTCTAACTGAGACAGGAGTAGAAAAAAACATCGACCTCAGTAATGTTGCTCTTTGAGTTCCTGCCGACTATATATAGACCTTGGGTTTCAGTGTTTTATCTACTTAAAGGTCATGTGTGAACACAATATACCACAACCCCAAGCAGGAAAATCGCAGCAAGCTGCTCGGTTTGTTTTAGAAAAATGCACTCGGCATTTTAGTTTTCAAAGTGAAAACAAATCATAGACTTTGCATCGTTTTGTTGCAAGAGCAGAGTTGTGTTTTGTGGTCATATTTGAGTGAGTGGATCATATTCAGAGGGGTTTTCTGCACTTTTAATTTTTCTGTGTCTTGGAAAGTGTAGGATGTAGTGAAAGTGGAACTTGCTGTGACTCACAGGAAGCCTGAGAGAATGCATCAGTAACTCACAACACCTGCTAAAACTGCACAGCAAAGCGAGATTCATCTGTAGGCGGGTGGTCTGTGTACCACTTGTCTTTCTTTGATCCATTGCTGTAAAGGTTGTGTGTACCCAACATCAGCAAACCTTTTCACTAAAGGGTAAACCTGGCAACTACAGGCCAGTCAGTTTAATGTTGGTGGCGGAAGCTCTTAGAGGCAATAATCTTGGTGAAAATTAATCATCACTTAGAACATATGAACATAAGAAATAGGAGCAGGATTAGACCATTCAATAAGATCATGGTTAATCTGTTTGTGTTTCGATTTCCACATCCCCATACACCCCCCGATAACCTTTGATTCCCTTGCCTAACAATAAACTACCTACCTCTGCCTTAAAAACATTCAGTGACTCCACCTCCACCACCTTCCAATTCAGAGAGTTCCAAAGTCACACAACCCTCGGAGAGAAAATTTCTCCTCATCTCTGTCCTAAAAGGGTGACCCCTAATTTTAAAAGTGTCCCCTAGTTCTGGACTCACCCACAAGAGGAAACATCCTTTCCACATCCACCTTGTCAAGGCCGTTAAGGATCTTGTAGACTTCAATCAAATCACCCCTCACTCTTCTAAACTCCAGTGGAAACAAGCCCAGTCTGTCCGATCTTCCCTCATAAGACAACCCACTCATTCCAGGTATCAATCTAGTAACGAAAACATAAAATGCTGAAATGCTGGAAAGATTCAGCAGGTCTGACAGCATCTGTGGAGAGAAAAACAAAGTCAATGTTTCGAGTCTGTATGACTCTTCTTCAGAGTTAAAGAGAAGTAAAAATGTGATGAAATTTATACTGTTTAAGGGGGGGTGGAGCAGGTGAAGCTGGATAGAAGGCCAGAGATAGGTGGAGGCAAAGGAGAGATTGACAAAGATGTCATGGACAAAAGGACAAAGGGGTGTTAATGATAATGATACTGGCTAAAGGAGGTGCTGATGGTGGCATTAAGGTCAGAAAGCAGAATGTGATAATAGCAGGACAAGGGTAAGCACTCTGGAAAGAACAACATGAACAAGTGACAGATGGTCCTGGGGGGGAGGGGACAGTGGTGGGAAAAAAGATTGGATAAAAGGTGTGGATTAAACAATGAATAAATGAATAAAAATGAAAATAAATAGAAATAAAAATAAGTGGATAAAAAATTAAATAATAAAAATGAATATTGAAAAAAAGTTTTTTTTAAATTTTTTTATCCACTTATTTTTATTTTTAAACAGCATGGATTAATAAGGGAAAACCGGCACAGTTTTTTGTTATCCTTTCATGGGATGTGGTCATTGCCAGCATTTGTTGCTCATCCCTAATTGTCCTTGAGAATGACTAAGAGTCAATTACGTTGCTGTGGGTCTGGAGTCACATGTAGGCCAGACCAGGTAAGGACAGCAGATTTCCTTCCCTCAAGGACATTAGTGAACTCGATGGGTTTTAGATCATAAGACCATAACACATAGGAGCAGAAATTAGGCCATTCGGCCCATCGAGTCTGCTCCGCCATTCAATCATGGCTGATAAGTTTCTCAACCCCATTCTCCCGCCTTCTCCCCGTAACCTTTGATCCCCTTACACACTCAGTACAAGCATGAGGATATTGGACACTATGGACGGTAAGATCATACTTTGTGAAAATGGCCCAAACTCTGTTAAGATGGCTGTGACCAAGGACATTTAAACTGTGGATGGGATTCAATTCCGTGGCCAGTATTTAGTTAAACATGGATCTGAACAAGGGAACATCACAGCCGCCTGTGAGGTTTAAACATCTCATAGTGTAAGGATGAACCAGTGTTTGAGGAATATGGGATCTCCAAACTGTTGCCACCCCCAACCCCCAAAACCCCCTCCCACCCTGCCACAGCCTCCCCACTCCCCGAGTGCTATATTGAACAATATTTGAGTTCAGGTTGGCACTAAATAAAGGCAAAAAAGATTTAGCCAGCAATGCTCACATCCCAGGGACAAATAAAAGAAATTAGGACAACTGCTATTTTTGATGTACGTTAATGACCAGGACTTGGGAATTTACAGGGCATGAATTTGAAATTTGCACATTACATAAAATTTGGAAATGTGGTGAAGAGTGAGGAAGATAGTGATGGACTCCAGCAGGACATACACAGGCTGCTGGAATGGGCAGACACATGGCAAATGAAATTTAACACCAGAAATTGTGTGGTGATACATTTTGGCAGGTAAAATAAGGAGGAGCAAGACCTTTTTTTATTTATTCAAGAGATGTGAGTGTCGCTGGCTAGGCCAGCATTTATTGCCCATCCCTAGTTGCCCTTGAGAAGGCAGTAGTGAGCTGCCTTCTTGAACCGCTACAGTCCATGTGGTGTAGGTACACCCACAGTGCTGTTAGGGAGGGAGTTCCAGGATTTTGACCCAGCAACAGTGAAGGAACGGTGATATATTTCCAAGTCAGGATGATGACTGGCTTGGAGGAGAGCTTCCAGGTGTTGGTGTTCCCATCTATCTGCTGCCCTTGTCCTTCTAGATGTTGGTGGTTGCGGGTTTGGAAGGTGCTGTCTAAGGAGCTTTGGTGAATTCCTGTAGTGCATCTTGTAGATGGTACACACTGTTGTTACTGTGCGTTGGTGGTGGAGGGAGTGAATGTTTGTGGATTTGGTGCCAATCAAATGGGCTGCTTTGTCCTGGATGGTGTCAAGCTTCTTGAGTGTTGTAGGAGCTGCACTCATCCAGGCAAGTGGGGAGAATTTCATCACACTCCTGACTTGTGCCTTGTAGATAATGGACAGGCTTTGGGGAGTCAAGAGGTGAGTTATTCATTGCAGGATTCCTAGCCTCTGACCTGCTCTTGTAGCCACAGTATTTATATGGCTAGTCCAGTTCAGTTTCTGGTCAATGGTAACCCCCAGGATGTTGCTAGTGGGGGATTCAGTGATGGTAATGTCATTGAACATCAAGGGACGATGGTTGGGTTCTCTCTTGTTGGAGATGGTCACTGCCTTTTTATAATTTTAAAGGTTGTGCAAAAATGGAGAGACCTGGGGTTGTTTGTGCATGAATATTTGAAGGTGCAGGACTGGTTAACCAAACAGGTCATGAAGCATATGAAATTCTGGGTTTTATACAAAATCCAGAAGGTTATTCTAAACCATGTAAAACATGAGTTCAGTGCCAGGTGGAATATTGTGTCCAATTCTGGGCACCCCACTGTAGGAAGGGTGCAAGGCTTTGGAAAGGGTACAGACGAGATGTAGCAGAATGGTTCCTGGGATGAAATATTGCAGTTACATGGAGAGACTCGGGAAGCTGTGGCTCTTCTCCTTAGAGCAGAGAAGACTGAGAAGAGATTTGATAGAGGTTTTTAAAATCAGAAAGGATTTAGATGGAATAAGAACTTAATCAATAGGAGCAGAGGTGGATTATTAGGCCCCTTGAGCCCGCTCTATCATTCAATTAAATCACAGCTGGCGTTTGACCTCAACTCCTCGTTCTTCCCTGATCCCATATCCTTTGCTTCCCTTAGAGTCCAAAAATCTATTGATCTCAGCCTTGAATATATTCAGTGACTGAGCATCCACAGCTCTCTGGACTGAGAATTCCAAAGATTCACAGCGCTTTGAGTGAAGACATTTCTCCCCATTTCGGTCTGAAATGTCTGAGCCCTCATCCTCACACTGTGCCCCCTCTTTGTAACTCTCCAGCCTCTTTTTTAATAAATAAAGGGAAACAGTTTCCAATGGGCTGAATCCAATAACCAGAGGGAATAGATTTAAGATCATTTTAAAAGAACCAAGGGCATCAGGAGGAAAATTGACTTTATGCCCTGAGAGGTTAGGATTGTGCTAAACACTTCAAGGAGAAGAAATTGCAGGGATTGGGAAAAGGGCAGGTGAGTCGCACTAAATGAATTGCTCTTTGAATGAGCAAGTGTAGACTCAATTGACCGAATGGCCTCCTTCTGTGCCATACTATTCAATGACTCTATGAAGATAGGTCGGGCTGGTTTTTAACCAGTTCCTAGCGATCCTCTCCTGAAGGCGCTCCTTCTGATAGAAATAGAATCTCAGTCACTGGACGACCTCCAGCTTTTCATATATTTGTCATGCTTGAACCTAGGCCAGGATATTCGACTGTGGAGTATATCACAGCTGAGCTCAATCCTGCTGTCATTTGAAATCTGCACATAAAGGCCTGAATTTCAGGCTTCCCCACAGCAGTTTTTTAGACAGTGGTTGGGGAACAGGAAATCGGACAGATGGGCTTCCCTCTGGCTTCGTGCCTGCCCCCGATATCACAGCAATTTCACGCTGGGGCTGGCAAGGCCCCGGATGGGCTGCCCACCCTTGCCCCAATTAAGGCCCTTAAGTAGCCAATTGTTGACCACTTAAGGGTCGTTTCCCACCCAGCCTCAATTTTTAGGCATGCAGGAAGCCCGAAAATAATTGGGTTTAAGGCTCAGGTGGGAATGTGGGGCAGCGCCTCCACCAGAAGCCCCCTTCTAACTTTGGGCATTCTGTCCTTTAAGGTCCGTTGGCTGCTGGATCTCCCTCCCCCGGCCTCTCCCCGACACCCCAATTCCCCGCTATCCGCCCACCCCATGCACTTCCCTACCCTTGCTGCTTAGACACCCGAAAACTCACCTAACCCTCCACCCCTGGGACTTAGGTCCTGTCGGCTTCATGAAGTTCCTCTTCTGTCCACTGCAGCTTCTGCTGCTGCAGGGATTAGAGACCAATCAGATTGGCCGGCAGCTCTCTCGGGTGGGGCTTCCTCCCGGGTGGGGTGTGGAAGACCCGCCTGGAGCCAGCTGCTGCTCATTGGAGTGTGAAATGGCTGCGGGACAGGGCAGTGTCGCCAGGGATGTCGAGCCTGCCAACTCGTCGGATGGTGGGATGGTCACCCGAAATATCCTGGCCATAGTATACTAGAGGGGCCAGTGCTGTGGAAAATGAATGCTGGTTCATGTCCCTCTCTGTAATCTCTCTTTGTGTAAGCAATCCCCTTGCCCAGTTTAGAGCTGGCATATCCCATACACTGAGAGGAAAGCTGTGAAACCTCAAGATGGTACCAGGAATCTTCCAGTCCTGTTCTTAACATGTTTATCATTCTTTTTGGCTGTGAGATTGTGCAGCCTACAGTCCACTTCCTTTTAATAAACTATCTTGTCTGCTCACAGTATTCTGTGTGTGTCATCTCTCTGATTTATGACATGTTTTAATAAAAAATAATTAAACACATTGATTTCCATTTTAACACTGAGTCTGTGCACTAGCTGAGCCAAATACCATGGAATTGTAATCGAGAGTGATCACTCATATTCATAATCTCCACCACTGACCTTCACCCTCTACAGTTATAAACTACCCTTAGTCTGTCACCATTACAGAAAGATGAACTTGCATGTAACACCACTGCTGTTTTTGATATATATTAATGACCTGTACTTGGAATTATATCATCGAATGGTTACTGAACAGAAAAGAGGCCATTCAGCCCATTGTGTCCATGCCGGGTCTCTGTAAGTGCTACTCAGCTGGCCTCAACCCCCCCAACCCCGCCTTTTCCGCATAATCCTCAACCCCCCCAACCCTGCCTTTTCCCCATAATCCTGCAAATTTCTTCTCTTCTGTTAATTATCCAATTTCCTTTCAAATTCATAATTAAATCTGCCTCCAACACATTCTCAGACAGTGCATTCCAGATCAGACCCACTGGTGTAACAAACCTTTTCTTCACCTTGTCTTTGGTTCTTTTGCCAATCACCTTCAATCTGTGTCCTTTGGCTCTTGGTCCTCTTTTAAAATTTGCTCATGGGATGTGGGCATCGCTGGCTAGGTCAGCATTTATTGCCCATCCCTAATTGCCCTTGTTCACAGGGCATTTAAGCCTCAACCACATTGCTGTAGGTCTGGAGTCACATGTAGGCCAGACCAGGTAAGGACAGCAGATTTCCTTCCCTAAAGGACATTAGTGAACCAAATGGGTTTTGTGGTCAGGCTTTTAATTCAAAATTTCACCGTCTGCCATGGTGGGATTGGAAACCCAAGTGCCCTGTGCATTACCCTGGGTCTCTGGAATACTGGTCAAGTGATAATGCCACTATGCAACTGCCTCCCCCTACACCAATGGGAACAGTTTCTCCCTATCCACTCTGTCCAAACCCCTCATGATTTTGAATACCTATATCAAATCTCTTTTCAACCTTCTCTTCTCTAAGGAGAACAGCTTCTCCAATCCATTCTTGTAATTGAAGTCTCCTGAATCTTTTCTACACCCTCTCTAATGACTTCACATCCCTTCTAAAGGGCGGTGCTCTGAACTGGACATCATTTAAAAGTTTGCAAATGACACAGAACCCAGAAATGGAGTAAACAGTGCGGTGGATAGAAACGGACTTCAGGAGGACAGAGACAGTCTGATGAATTGGACAAACACAGAAAATGATTCATGGAAGGATGAGCAGAGACAATATAAACTAAGTGGGGTAATTTTAAAAGGGTTTCAGGAACAGAGAGTCTGGGGTATATATACAAAAATCTTTGAAGGTGGCAGAACAGGTTGAAAAGGTTGTTAATCAAGGCACAGGACAAGGAAGTTATGCTAAACTTTTATAAATCACTGATTAGGCGTCAGCTGGGGTTTTGTGTCCAGTTTACTTTGGGAAGTTAGTCAAAGCCTTGGAGAGGTTTTGGAGGAGTTTACTAAAATGGTTCCATAAATTCAGCTATGTGAAGGTGTGAGAGAAGCTGGGATTGTTCTCCTTAGAGCACAGCGAGTTAAGGGAAGATTTAATAGAGCTTTTAAAAATCAGGAATGTTTTGATTGACTAGATGGAGAAAAATGTTTTCAGTGGCAGAAAGGTTGGCAACTTGGTGACGCAGATGATTTGCAAAAAATCCAGGAGGAGATTATAATTGTTTCAACAGAGCGAGTTGTTACAATTTGTGAATTCACAGCCTGAAAACAACTTGAACGGTAACTTTCAAAAGGAAATTGGATAAATACTTGAAAAGGAAAAAAATTGCTGGGCTGTGGGGAAAGTGCAAAGGGGGTGGGACTAATTGAATAGCTTTCACAGAGTCAACAGGGGCATGATGGACTGAATGGCCTCCTTCTGTGCTATAAGATTTTATAATTCTCCGGAGCCTTTCATAACCGCAGGATATTCCAAAACACTTTACAGTCAATATTTTGAAGTGTAATCACTGTTGTGATGGAAGAAACACAGGAGTCAATTTAAACACAGCAGGATCCCACAAACAGCAAGTGATAATAGCCAGATAATCTGTTTTATTAGTGATGTTGGTTGAAGAATAAAAATTGGTCTGAGGACACTGGGAAAGCTCCCTTGCGAACCTTCACTTAGTGTATGGGATCTTTTACGTCCACCCGAGTGGATAGACGGGGCCTCAGTTTAACAACACAACCACAGCACAGGCAATGGGATTGTCAGCCTAGGCATTCTGCTCAACTCCCTGGAATGAGGCTTGAACCCATGACTTCATGACTCAGAGATGAGAGAGCTACCCACCGACCACAGTTGGTAACATCAGCCAGCAATGCCTTTGGGATGGAAGACCTGACACTGGTTGTATTCTGGGATTAGTGGACATGCCTCCATGTGGGTGAAATTAGCTTTGATCAATAGTACACTGTTGGATCACTTTAGCAATAGGATGACGATGCTGAGAGTTGACTTCCAATTGAAATTAGGAGCTGAACCTGAGGGTAAATTTTCCTTTGTGGAGAAATCCTCAGGCTAATTCTAGCACACCAACAAGGTAAGGGAGGTTAAAGTTCAGCTGATGAATCAGTGCTCCTCCATGTTGAACACCACTTGGAGGAAGCACTGAGGGTGGCAATGGCACAGAATGTACTCTGGGTGGGGGATTTCAATGTCCATCACCAAAACTGGCTCGGTAACACCACAACTGACCGAACTGACCGAGCCCTAAAGGACATAGCTGCTAAGCTGGGCCTACGGCAGGTAGTGAGAGAACCAACAAGTGAGAAAAACTTGCTTGACCTCACCCTCAACAGCTACGTACAAACATATATGAACATACAAACATACATACGAATTAGGAGCAGGAGTTGGCCCTTCGAGCCTGCTCTGCCATTCAATAAGATCATGGATAATCTGATTATAACCTCAACTCCACCTATCCCTGATAACCTTTCACCCCCTTGTTTATCAAGAATCTATCTACCTAAGCCATAAAAATATTCAAAGGTATCTACCTTTTGTAGGTGCATCTGTCCATGACAGTATCGGTAGGAGTGACCACCACACAGTCCTTGTGGAGACAAAGTCCAGTCTTCACATTGAGGATACCCTCCATCGTGTTGTGTGGCACTACCACCGTGCTAAATGGGATAGATTTCAAACAGATCAAGACTGGGCATCCATGAGGCTCTGTGGGCCATCAGCAGCAGCAGAATTGTACTTGAACACAATCTGTAACCTCATGGCCCGGCATATCCCCCACTCTACCATTACCATCAAGCCAGGGGATCAACCCTGGTTCAATGAAGGAGCAGCACCAGGCATACCTAAAAATAAGGAATCAACCTGGTGAAGCTATAACACAGTTTGTACCAAACAGCATAAGCAGCAAGTGATAGACAGGGCTAAGCGATCCCACAACCAACAGATCAGACCTAAGTCCTGCAGTCCTGCCACATCCAGTTGTGAATGGTGGTGAACAATTAAACAACTCATTGGAGGAGGAGGCTCCACAAATATCCCAATCCTCAATGATTTTTTTAGTATATCTTCACTCACATTTTTCCCTTTGGGGAACAGCAGGGAGGTGGTAGAAGGATTCCAAGGCTAATCATCAGCCCATTGAACTACGTCATGAACACTCCTTCCACAGCCAATCAGTCCTGGAGCGGGACCTGAACCCAGGGCATCTGGCCCCAGAGGTAGCGACACTACCATTGCACTGCAAAACTGCCAGCATCAATGATGGGGAGTCCAGCACATCAGTGCAAAAGGCAAGACTGAAGCATTTCCAACCATCTTCAGCCAGAACTGCTAAGTGGATGATCCATCTCAGCCTCCTCCTGAGGTCTCCAGTATCATAGGTATTAGTCTTCAGCCAATTTGATTCATTCCATGTGATTTAAAGAAATGGAAGGAAGTCTACGGAAGGTGAGAAGTCCCACACTGTAGAGATATTGAGAATGAGTTCAAGGAGGAAACAGCGTAATGAGTCTTGACTTTAACACGGTGAGGATGTAAGGAGGAGTCAAATGGCATCAGATGAGGGAATGGGTGGTTAGGAGGAAAGTGGACGAAATTCAGAGAACTGACCACAGTCATATCAATAAATAGAGATACAGAGACAGAGACAGACACAGAGGTTGGAGGTTGAAGGGACTGAATTCATGAAGGATTAACAGTTGTTGTAGGAAATTAGGAATTTGGGATTAAAAATGAAAGCTGAGTCTTTTAGTTTGGCTTTTTGAACATCCCCGATTTTAATGGCTCCACCATTGATGGCTTTGCCTTCAGTTGCCTGGGCTCTGAACTTTGGGATTACCTCTCTAAACTTCTCTGCCTCTGTCCCTTTCTGTAAATCCTATCTCCTTGACTAAGTTTTTGGCAATCTGCCCTAATACCTCCTTAAGTGGCATGGTGTCTAATTTTCTTTTTGATAATGCTCCTCTGCAGCACCTCGGGATGTTTCCCTATGTTACTAAATAAATTCAAGTTGTCGTTCTGTGCTGCACTGTTGGTGGGGCAGTACCGAGTGGAGAGAGACAGAGTTAACATTTGATGACAGATCATTGACCTGAAACATTAACTCTGTTTTTCTCTTTCTACAGATACTGCCTAACCTGTTGAGTATTTCCGTAATTTTTCTGTTTTTATATCGGATTTCTATTCTAAACAATGTGATAACTGGACTTTTAGAAAATAATGGTGAGATTGAGTGGTCATGTTTGGCAAAGTTGTTGGAGTTTTTGAGGATGTAACTAGCAGGATAGATAAAGGAAAACCAGTGGATGTGGTGTATTTGGATTTTCAGAAGGCTTTTGATAAGGTCCCACACAGGAGGTTAGTAAACAAAATGAGAGCTCATGGGATTGGGGGTAATATACTGACATGGATTGAGGATTGGTTAACAGACAGAAAACAGAGAGTAGGGGTAAATGGGTCATTCTCAGGATGGCAGGCTGTGACTAGTCGGGTACCACAAGGATGAGTCCTGGGGCCCCAGTTGTTCACAATCTATATCAATAATTTGGATGTGGGGGCCAAATGTAATATTTCCAAGTTCGCAGATGACACAAACCTAAGTGGGAATGTGAGCTGTGAGGAGGATGCAGAGGCTTCAAGGAGATTTGGACAGACTAAGTGAGTGGACAAAGAACATGGCAGATGGAATGTAATGTGGAAAAATGCGAAGTTATTCATTTTGGTAGGAAAAACAGGAATACAGAGTATTTCTTCAATGGGGAAAGAGTGGGAAATGCTGATGTCCAAAGGGACCCGGGTGCCCTTGTTCATGAGTCACTGAAAACTAACATGCAGGTGCAGCAAGCAAATAGGGGGCCGGTGGTATTTTAGCCTTTATTGCAAAGGGAGTTGAATGCAGGAATAAAGATGTCTTGCTGCAGTTGTATCGAGCCTTGGTAAGGCCGCACCTGGAGTATTGTGTACAGTTTTGGTCTCCTTGTGTAAAGAAGGAAATACTGACCATAGAGAGAGTGCAAGGGAGGATCACCAGACTGATCCCTGGGATGGCGGGATTGTGCTATGAGAAAAGATTGAGGAGACGGGGCCTGTATTTTCTAGAGTTTAGAAGTTGAGAGATGATCTAATTGAAGTGTACATAATTCTTACAGGACTCGACAGGGTGGATGCAGGGAGATGTTTCTCCTGGCTGTGGGGGGCAGGGTCTAGAACCAGGGGACACAGTCTCAGAATGAAGGACAGGCCATTTAGGACTGAGATGAGGAGAAATTCTTCACTCAGAGGGTGGTAAATCTTTGGAATTCTCTACCCCAGAGGCTGTGGAAGCTCAGTCATTGAGCATGTTCAAAGCAGAGGTCAGTAGATTTCTAGATACCGATGACATCAAGGGATACGGAGATAGTGCAGGAAGAAGGTGTTGAGATAGAAGATCAGCCATGATCTCATTAAATGGTGGAGCAGACCCGAGGGCAGAATGGCCCACGCCTGCTCCTATGTTCCTGTGTTGCTATTTGCAGCATCTGCAGTGTTTTGTTTTCCTTTTAAATTATCAATGGCGTGGGAGGGTTTGGGATATGGTGTCCTGACCCACACTCATTCTCCAGCTCACATATAAAGTATTGCTGCCTGGGAGAGAAACAGGGTACATCCCATAGCCATGGGAGTAAACCCTAGTGACAGCCCACACCAACAGAGGGGGAAAGAGAGAAAATTAGAAGCAAAGTGTTATTGAAGAGATGATGAAATCTTTACAAAACAGTTGCCTCCTAAAGTCTGTAGGATGTGAAGAATGGTGATTATGACTGGATCCTGTAGTCTTTCCATTTCCTGGTGTGCAGGATTTTACTTCAATGAAGGGTGTCCCTTGTTGCTTCACTGAAATATGAGATTATCTCTGCCTGTTGTTTACAAAAAGATGAATTCATTTTCTGTGTTTCGTTATCACAATATCTTATCTGCATTCACAATCAATTCCACCTTTACATTCATTGCCAATGTGGGTATCATCCTCATCATACTGAGTCATTCTCTGATATATTCTTTCCTCTTGTCTGTGTGGAAAGTGCACCCTCCCACCCTGGATGGCTCGCCTGAGGTTTGCACTAACCATGTGTGGGGGAAGGAGGAGTGTTACGTGAAAAGCAGGCATCCCACTTGTTCCAATTATCTGAAATTAACCGTGTCAGCCATGGTTCTGTAGGTAACTCTCCTCTCTGAGTCAGAAGGTTGTGGGTTCAAGCCCCACTACAGAGACTTGAGCACAAAATTTAGGCTGACACTCCCAGTGCGGAACTAATCGTGTGCTGCACTGTCAGAGGAACAGTACTGAGGGAGTGCTGCACTGTCAGAGGAACAGTACTGAGGGAGTGCTGCACTGTCAGAGGAACAGTACTGAGGGAGTGCTGCACTGTCAGAGGGTCAGTACTGAGGGAGTGCCGCACTGTCAGAGGGTCAGTACTGAGGGAGTGCTGCACTGTCAGAGGAACAGTACTGAGGGAGTGCTGCACTGTCAGAGGAACAGTACTGAGGGAGTGCTGCACTGTCAGAGGAACAGTACTGAGGGAGTGCTGCACTGTCAGAGGAACAGTACTGAGGGAGTGCTGCACTGTCAGAGGAACAGTACTGAGGGAATGCTGCACTGTCAGAGGAACAGTACTGAGGGAGTGCTGCACTGTCAGAGGAACAGTACTGAGGGAGTGCTGCACTGTCAGAGAAACAGTACTGAGGGAGTGCTGCACTGTCAGAGGAACAGTACTGAGGGAGTGCTGCACTGTCAGAGGAACAGTACTGAGGGAGTGCTGCACTGTCAGAGGAACAGTACTGAGGGAGTGCTGCACTGTCAGAGGAACAGTACTGAGGGAGCACTGCACTGTTGGAGGGTCAGTACTGAGGGAGTGCTGCACTGTCAGAGGAACAGTACTGAGGGAGCACTGCACTGTTGGATTGTCAGTACTGAGGGAGTGTAGCATTGTCAGAGGAGTAGTACTGGAGGAGTGCTGCACTGTTGGAGGGTCAGTTCTGAGGGAGTGTTGCACTGTCAGAAGGGCAGTACTGAGGAGGCACTGCATTGTTAGAGGGTCAGTACTAAGGGACCACTGCCCTATCAGCTGGGCAGTACTGAGGGAGTGCTGTACTGTCAGGAGGTCAGCACTGAGGGAGTGCAGCATTGTCAGAGGAGTAGTACTGAGGGAGTGCTGTACTGTCGGAGTGTCAGTACTCAGGGAGTGCAGCATTGTCAGAGGAGTAGTACTGAGGGAGTGCTGTACTGTCGGAGTGTCAGTACTCAGGGAGTGCTGCACTGTTAGAGGGGCAGTACTGAGGAGGCACTGCACTGTCAGCTGGGCAATACTGAGGGAGTGCTGCACTGTCAGGGGGTAGTACTGAGGGAGCATTGCACTTTTGGGGGTTCTGTTTTTCGAATGAGATGTTCAACTTCCTCTCAGGTGGACGTGAAAGATCTCAAGGTAATATTTAAAGAGGAGCTGTCGTGGTTTCCCTGTTGTGCAGGTGAATATTTATCTTTCATCCAGCACTTCAAACAGATTTGCTGTATGTGTGACCTTGCTGTAGAAAGATTGGGTACCATGTTTCCTATCGTCAAACAGTACCAACTCTTCAAAAAGTATTGTGATTGGTGATCTCGAAGTGCAGATCCTTGCTTTACAGATTTACATTGCTGCATTTAATCTATTATTTCCATTTTAGCAGCCTTCCTCTGACAGAACGATCTGGTTTCAACTCAATATTTTTTATAACAAGGGAGGGTAAAACTGAAGACTGAAGTTACTCGGGGAGGGTTCGAACACTGACACAAGTGACGTTTCTGTGCCCAGCACTGGAACAAACCCACTAGGGGAGGCAGGAAACCAACCACTTGCAAATTCACCTTCAGCGTATTTGAATAATTGTCAAATATGTCAACCATTAGCTTTCCAAATACTCTTTCAGCCATTATCAAATGTTAATTTCTGGCCTGCCTCGCTGCTTGCCAAGATCTAGAGGGGGAGGGTAACTGTTTCAGACACAGAGGAAATGTATGGGAAGCCGGTGGATTCAGTGAGTGAATGATGGAGCTGTGCAGCATCATCCTCCTGTTTGAGCATTGCCGTCTTTGGAGCTTCAGGGTGCAGTGTCCATGTTCAGTGCTGTACGCTACAGCAAGACCCAGGGACACAGAGAATAGGACAACACAGAGAGGAGCCTGATTCTAAGTTCTGTGAGGCTATTATTCTTCATTCAAAGAGTATTCAATGGAAGGAATTAAATTCCAGAGAGAATAGAGCTGGCAAAACACCCTAGAATAATTTTAAAACAATTGGATATCTCAATGGCAAACCAATGAGGTCACTTTGGATTCCATGATTTAAGATTGGCAGAAAAACCTGAAATGTTAACAACTTCTCTCTTCACGGATGATGCCAGATCTGCTGAGTATTTCAAGCATTTTCAATTTTTATTTCAGATTTCCAGTATTTGGAATAATTTGCTTTTGTTCCCATTTTTGGTCTGTGTTATTCATCATATTGTGAGTAGAAATATAGTGCAGCTGCTACAGGCCCTGTGATAATTAGAATCACACCATAGTACTTAGCGCTAAAAGGTTATAAACACCAGGCTCTTTTTACACCTGGAGCCTTTAATCACTACTTTCTTTCCATTTATACTTTGAATGAATTTTAAAACTGCTGCTAAAGTTCCTGCACTTTATTGGTAATGGTAATAAAACTGCTAATGTGGGGAGGGAATTCTGCAAGAAATGTTTTTGTTTAGTTGTTGATGATGCAATTTTGTGTTTCCAACTCTGATTGGACCATATTTGGGAGGTTTTGTCTTATGACATCCCACTTCCAACCATCCCAGATCCATGGTCCTGCCATTGGCCAACTGACACATCAAGTCAACGATAATGACAGCTAAAATATCCACAATCCCTTGCACTCTGGACAAGGAACATCCAAGGCCCTGTTTTCTCCTGGGTTCATCTCAGTCCTCCTGTTAGTTTTGAGCTTGGTTGAGGAGGAAGGGGGAGATCGAAATGTTCACATGGTCACTTGCAGGAGGTCATAGGTTATTCATCTTTAGTCCAAGGAGAATCTGGATAATTTTTTTTACATTCTTTCACAGGATGTGAGTTCCGCTGGCTAGGCCAGCATTTATTGCACATCCCTAGTTGCCCTTGAGAAGGTGGTGGTTGTCAATGTATGAATAATCACACTACATGGCAATCACTTGGTTAAAGACAATTGCTAGGTAAACAGGTGATGGACATTGATTGTCCCACCTAAATAGAATAACAAGGTACAGCTGGAACACTTTGTGTGGGAGCCACTTGGAAGTCAGTAGCACTGAGGAGTTGTCTTGAAAATAAACCAGCTTGAACCAAAAGACCAGCCACAACCTCTTATTGTGAGCAACATGGTAGCAGAGGATGAACTTTAAGCTTTGCTGATTGATTGCTGTATATGAAGCTTTCTGTCTCAGTCCTCTGAGGGAAAAGAAGTGTACTGTTGCTAACAATTTAAGTTATGGAATGGTGGAAGGCTGGTGCAAAATCACAAGCTTTGACTCTCCACCAGTTTTTTGTGACTCTGAACCTTATCAGCAATGGAAGGCTGAAGTTGAAATGTGGACCCGGGTTACTGCTATACCCAGGGTGAAGCAAGGTTTGGCTTTGGTGTTATTACCAGCCCAAAGTAAGGTAAGGAGTAAAGTATTTTCAGAGTGGGAAGTGGATAATTTGGATCATGAAGAGGGATTAAGCAGTCTGATACAATTTTTGGATAAGTTCTACAAAAAGGATCAGTTATTGGAAGCGTTTGAAGTTTGGAGGATCTTTGATAGGTTTAGGAGCACTCGAAACGTCAACTCTTTTCTTCTCCGCCGATGCTGCCAGACCTGCTGAGTTTTTCCAGGTAATTCTGTTTTTGTTTTAGGAAATCAGATGATCAGTCCATGGAAGAATGTATCATGGATTTTGATAAATGGTACAGGAGACTACAGAGATTTGAATTTGAAATTCCAGAGTCAGTATTGGCATTTAAATTACTGGACTCGCATTTCCCATGTTGATAGTCTTTTAGTACTAACAGGGGTTCAGTTCCGGGGGAAAGAACCTCTCTTGGATCAAATGGCTGCTGCCCTAAAAAGATTTCTGGGGGAACAGTTGTTCCCTGCCACTTTCTTAGCAAATGTGAACAACTATGCTGTAAAACAAAGGATAGAGGATTCGCTGGTGACTGAATTTCAAGGTCGACCAAATATTAGACGAAGATTCCAATACAAAGATGGGGTTAATGGCAAGAGGTCTGAAAATGGTTGTAACCCTCGTCAATTTGAGAGTCAGGACAAAAAGCGTGTCTGAGATGGTGACCGTAGACACTTAAACCCAAAAAATGCACGGGGAATTGTTAATCAGTGTTTTTGATGTGATTCCCAGTATCATTACGCAATGAACTGCCCACAACAAAGGACTCAAAACGTTAACTGTGTTCCTCTCCGCAGATGCTGCCAGACCTGCTGAGTTTTTCCAGGTATTTTTATTTTTGTTTTGGATTTCCAGCATCCGCAGTTTTTTTGCTTTTATCATAACAAAGGAATCGTGTTTTTGAAGTGACCCACGAGACGGATTCATCTGAAGATGATGGTGACTGCCATGATGGAATTGTACTGATCACTGAGAGTTTGAATCTGGTGATGAGTATCTTGATGGTAGATTCCTTTAACTGTGCAGCTCTGGACAGTGGTTGCACTTCTACAGTGTGCGGCATGTACTGGCCTGACTGCTATCTGGAGCGTCTCGATGAGGTAGACTGGCGGAAGGTCAAGGAGTATGAAATCTCTACCTGCTTCAGGTTCGGAGATGACAATACATTAACATCCTCCAAACAGGTGGTCCTCTCTTGTGAGGTAGCAGGGATCAATGTGTTTATCAGTACTGATGTGGTTTCTAGCGTTTCTATTCTTGAGTCGATCTGCGATGAAGGCGACTCAGATGACGCTAGATATAAAGAATGATAGAGCAGTCGTGTTTGGGGGAAAATGTGGATCTACATTTTACTCGGTCAGGCCATTACTGTTTGCCAATAAGGAAGCCAGAGATTTCTCATCAAAAAGCCCATGAAGTTTTGTTAACTGCTGAGAATGAGAATTTAGTGGACAAAAAGAAGATCATTTGGAAATTACATAGACAGTTTGAACATCTGGCACCACAGAAACTGAAGGCTCTGCTTCGAGATGTGGGAGTGGTCGATAAAGGATACGATGATCTTATTGAACGAGTCACTGCTCAGTGTGAACTTTACCTTTACTATCGTAAGACACCACTGCGTCCTGTTGTGAGCTGCCACTAGCCAGGGAGTTTAACGATGCAGTGGCGATGGAATTGAAAGTTTGGGACAAGGATAGGGTTATCTTTTTTACTGCACTTCATAGATATGGCAACCATGTTTGACAAAAGGACCATTGTCGATAAGGTCATGGAGAAATGGGTAGGGACAGGATTAGGAACACCAACGAAGTTCCTCACAGATAATGGTGGGGAATTCGCCAATGAGGAATTTCGAGATATGTGCGAAAATTTAAACATCATAGTCATGCACACTGTAGCTGAGACCCCATTTAGTAATGGTCTTTGTGAAAGAAACCATGCAGTAATAGGTGACGTGTTACATAAAATATTAGCTGATCAACCAGGTTGTAAACTGCAAGCGGCGCTAGCATGGGTGGTGCACAGAAAGAACTCTCTGCAAATGGTTGGAAGGTACAGTCTGTACCCTCCAGTTGGCGTATGGAAGAAATCCGAAGTTACCTTCAGTGTTATCAGATGCTCCCCCTGCTCTAGAAGGGACTAGCATTAACTCCACTTTTTCTGCTCATCTGAATGCTTTGCACGTGGGCAGAAAAACTCTCATTAAAGCTGAGGTTTCAGATAAAATTCGGCGGGCCCTATGACACTGCATAAGACCGTCAGGAAAACAGTTTAGACTAGGAGACATGGTACATTATAAAAGGGAAGGCCAGGAAGAGTGGAAAGGACCTGGCAAGGTTATAGGGAGTGATGGAAAAGTAGTAATTGTGCAACACGGTAATCAAACTGTTAGGGTATATTCTTCACAGTTAATTGGTATTAACTATACCTTTTACAGGCTCTGAGCACGACATAGAACACGAGGAGGCACCATGCACCTCGCATACACATACACTGGGCAGTTATGAGGAGCAGACAACGGCAGACACAGGGTTGACTGACTATGAACAAAGTAATACTGAGATACAGGACAATGCTATTGGTCCAAAAGGGCAATTGCCCAAAGTAGGAACAAAGGTAACATACATGCCAGAAGGGACCAGTGTGTGGAGGGATGCCCCTATCATAGGGCGAGCAGGAAAGGCCACTGGTAAATACAAACATTGGCTAAATGTGCAGGATGAAGGACAGGAGACAAGACCTATCGATTAGCAAACCGAGATGAAGATGTGGAAACCCAGAAAGCGCAGTATGAGTTCTGACCGTGGACCAGAAAGTGGTCGTGACCCTAGAAAAAAATCACGGACTTGCAAACGGAGTTCTGTCCGCATGGGGAGGGACGATCATATAGTAGCAGTCCAGAAAGAGAGGAATGTGAGTAGAGGCCGTAGCTTTACAAGGAAGACTAGAGAGCAAGCTAGCAATCTCAGTAGAAGTAGAAGTCCTTATTTGACAGAGATTCTAGTCGCTGCTAATAAATTGGAAAGTAAGCTGATAAAGGAAGCCAAATGGAAAGAGTTAGAAAGTTGGAAGGAATTTGGGGTGTATTCTGAAATACCTGACAGAGGACAGCCAGCTTTATCTCACAGATGGACCTGTACAGAAAAGGTACTCCCAGACAGCACATATAAGGCCAAAGTGAGATTAGTAGCCCAAGGCTTTGAAGAGAGTCCAGGAGATCAGGATGTCAGAATGGACTCACTTACTGTGGGGAAAGTGAGTTTGAAGATTTTTTTTTTTAGCTATTTTGGCATCCTATTGCTGGGAGTGCAAATCAATTGATATAAAGGCTGCGTTTTTACAGGGGGAGAAGTTTCAAAGGGAAGTTTTTTTTAACCCACCCAAAGAAGCCGGGAATGTAGAAGGAAAGCTATGGGAATTGAATAAGTGTCTTTATGGGTTGAATGATGCATCAAGAGTGTGGTATTTTTCCGTGAGGTCTGTCCTGTTGAAATCGGGTTGCATTCAGTTAAAGGCAGACCCCGTGATGTTCCACTGGAACCATAAGGAGCAACTAGCTGGGATCTTTATCATGCATGTTGATGATTTCCTGTGGGGAGGCTCTGTAGAACTTGAACAATGGGTAATTGAGAAGATAAAGGAGAAGTTTCAGGTCGGAAGTCAGGCTTCTGAGGCCTTTAAATACATAGGTTTAGACATTATGCAGAGCAAGTTAGGAGTGACATTGAATCAACAATCTTATCTAGAAAATGTTAATTATATCCCAGTAACTCTTCGTAGATCCTCACAAAAAGAGGATCTTGCTACCAAGGAAGAAATGGAGCAGTTGAGAAGTTTGATTGGGCAGTTGAACTGGTTGTGCACTCAGACCAGGCCTGGAGCTAGTTATGATGAGTTGGAGCTGAGTACCATGATGAAACATGCTACAGTTGAGCAAGTTCTGAGAGCAAATAAAACACTTTAAAAAAAGTTAAACCCTGGGATGTGCGCTCAAGTTTCCAGCCTGGGGTGATCCGGAAGATATGAGGTTGGTCATTTTTAGTGATGCTTCACATGCCAATCTTCCAGATGGGTGCTATAGCACAACCAGGTTCATCATATTCTTGGTGGGAAAGAACGATAAATGTTGTCCACTGGCTTGGGAGGTCAAGAAAATAAAAAGGGTAGTGAAAAGCACCTTAGCTGCTGAATTGTTAGCCTTAGTAGCGGCATTAGGTATGGGGGTTTACTTGTTCAATATACTGACAGAAATATGATATAAGGGGCAATGTGGGAAAAGTTTGCCCATAGAATGTTATGTTGATAACTGATGTCACTGAAAAAAGGCTAAGAATATTCCTAACCAGTATAAAAGAAACTTAAGAAAGAAGAGAGATCTCTAAAATACAATGGGTTGACAAGTCACCAGCTATCAGACTGTTTTACAAAAAGGAGTGCCTGCTAATATAGATGTGGGAATACGTGACATTATTTCCTTCTGTTTGTTCCTTAAGGTTTTTTTTTTCAGAGTATTAATTTAAAAAAGAGGGGAATCTGTCAGTGTATGAATAATCACACTGCAAGGCAATCACCTTGTTAAAGACAATTACTAGTTAAACAGGTGATGGGCATCGATTATCCCATCTAAACAGAATAACAAGGTACAGCTGGAACACTTTGTGTGGGAGCCACTTGGAAGTCAGTAGCACTGAGGAGTTGTCTTGAAAATAAACCAGCTTGAACCAAAAGACCAGCCTGGATTAATTCTTCCACCACAACCTCTTATTGTGAGTAACAGTGGTGAGCTGCCTTCTTGAACCGCTGCAGCCCATGTGGTGTAGGTACACCCAAAGTGCTGTTAGGGAGGGAGTTCCAGGATTTTGACCCAGTGACAGTGAAGGAACGGCGATATATTTCCAAGTCAGGATAGTGAGTGACTTGGAGGGGAACTTCCAGGTGGTGGTGTTCCTATCTATCTGCTGCCCTTGTCCTTCTAGATGGTAGTGGTCGTGGGTTTGGAAGGTGCTGTCAAAGGAGCCTTGAGTTGCTGCAGGGCATCTTGTAAACATCCCAGGTCTACATGGTTCTGACCATCTTATCCCACTATCATAGGAATCACAGAGAAATCCGGACAGGGTAAAACCAGCAATCGGAAGATTAAACTTCCCATTTAAGTACCATGGATGTATACATGCTGGAACCTCCTCAAGGTCCTGAGGCATATCAGGGTTGGCGTTGGGTTGGAGGTCTCTCGCCAACTTGGAAGATTTGGGCCATTTTTAAAGAAAATCTTCAATTAGAAAACCAAAGGTTGTAGAGTTCATAAAGCACATGAGACCCTCTGTATCTGTTTTTACAATTTTTAAAGGTTTTTCTTTGAATAGTTTCTTGGAACTGAATGGCAAAAACTACTTAAACCAGCCGGAGCCCCGTACACCACAGGGTCAGGGTGCCCAGGATTCTGCAGCCATGTGGCATGCTTGGCAGCTAAAGTCATGCAGCCAGATTGTCAGCTCTTGGGTGTGGGGTGGGGTGGATGCAATCCCTGGATCAAAGGCACTCAGTGCCTGGTCAAGGGACTGGACAACAGGAATGGGAGGAGCCTGTTGAGAACTACCCCCTGCACTTGCACCCCTCTCCCCCAATCAGCACCCTACAAACCCCCCCCCCCCACCCACCCAACATGACTTACCTGTGGCCTAAGACCCTGGTGCCTGACCTTCTGGTAACAACCACAGCCTCCCAGGTGGCACTGCTGACTACAAGAGCTTCTGGCCTCTGATTGCCGGCAGCTCTTGGAGGCAAATCTTCCGCTCCCATGGTCTTGGTGACAGGGGAAGGCCCGCTGCTGGCCTTGCTGCTGCCCGATGGACTTGTAGTTCCATGGGCTCTTTCCGAAAAGAGCAGTGCAGGTCTCCCTCCACCCCTCCAACCGACATGCGAGACCCCAAACACCTCAACGAGATTCCACCCCAGGTCTCACTGCAGAACAGGAGTGTGGTGATTGCAACTGATCCATACACTCAGACTTTTGTTGACTTGTGGAAGACTTTGTTGTCAAACACTCAGTTTGTAGAAGGCCGACTGGAACAGCTGATCTGGTGTTGGATCTCCTCCTTCCATTGTCACAGGAACTGGCAGGAGCCTGGTAGCAGCCTGTGTGTGACTTTGTTTATCGTCAGGACCTTGTGGCACCATCACTGTCCACAAGACAGTGGAGGGAGGGTACTGAATACCACCAAAAACCATATCATCCCCCAAGCCCACCATCATCCTGCAAAGAAATGCGCCAATGAGATGGCCCATATCATCCAGAGGAGGGTTTACAGACTGAGCCTGGTTTCCCCCTCCATTTGGTCAGGTGGAGAATCATGTCCTGATCAGCCAGATGCAGTTCAGGGTGTTGGTGCAGTACAGTGTTTATGTATTACAGTGTGTCTGTTTTGTACAGTGTTGGTGTAGTACATTCTTCCTGTAGTACAGTGTTCCAGTACTACTGTACTATAGTGTGTTGGGTAACTACAGCATGTTGGCGTAATACAGTGTTCCATTAGTACAGTGTGTTGGTGTAGTACAGCGTTCCATTAGTACAGCGTGGTACAGTGTTGGTATAGTAGTGTTCCATTAGCACAGTGTGTCGGTGGGGTACAGTGTGTCGGTGGGGTACAGTGTGTCGGTGTATTTCAATGTTGCTGCAAGACACCTATTCTCTTGACAAGTATTTTAATTTCAGAACGAAAATCTTGCAAAACCAGTTCAACAAACCAGTTCACCGAGGAGCAGTTAGACAGGAAAGACCAGTTCTGTGCAAAAAGCAAGGCACCGAAATTCAACTGGAATGAAGAGGAGTACAGGATTTCACAGTTATATCTCCGTTTAAAATATGAGAGGATAAAGCTGAGAATTACAGTCAGCCTAATGTTAGCAGTGTCAAAGTTTTTAGATTCTATAACTTTGGATAAAATTAATTTGCATTTGGAAAACTATAGGCTAATATAATGAGTCAGCATAGATTTGTTAAAGGCAAATCGTGTTTGACTAACATATCTAGTTTTTTATTAAAGTAACAGAGAAGTTAGATGTGGGCATAGTGGTTGATGTTGTTTATACAAACTTTCAAATTGTTTGATAAAACACTACATAATACACTTGTCAGAAAAACTGAAGCTCATAGGATTAAAGGGACAGTGGCTGCATGAATACAAAATTAGCTTAAGGACAGAAAACAGAGAATAATGGTGAAGAGTTGGCTGTCAAACTGGAGAAGGGTATATCATGATGATCCTCTCAGGAGTCAATATCTGCAATTTGCTCTTTTTGATGTCTATTCATGATACGGACTTGGGTCTGGAGAGCATAATTTCATAAGACTTCAGGACATAGACACACCATTGACATGTGGCAGATGAAACTTGTACCAAAAATTGTGAAGTGATACAGTTTGTTAGGAGGAACTAGGAGAGGTAGTATCAATGAAGTGATGCAATTTAAAATGAGGTGCAGGAACAGAAAACTGGGGGAGTAATCAAAACGCAAATTACTAGAAACACTCACCAAGTCAGGCTGGGGGGAGAGAAACTGAAAAGGAAAGAACGACTTCCATTTATATAGCGCCTCAAAGTGCATCACAGCTAATGAAGTACTTTTGAAGTGTAGTTACTGTTGTGATGTTGGAAAGGAAGCAGCCAAATTGCACACAACAAGCTCCCACAAAGAGCAATGTGATAATGAGCAGGTCATCTGTTCATGTGATATTGATTGAGGAATAAATGTTTGTCAGGACATTAGGGATTACCCTTCTGCTCCTTTTTGGAAATAGTGCAATGGATTTTTTATGTCCACCCAAGCAGACAGATGAGATTTAAAATACGGCAACTCCAACAATGCATCACTCCCTCAGTTCTGCACCAGAGTGACAGCCTGGATTTTTGTGTTTAAGCCCTGGAGTGGGATTTGAACCCAAAACCATGTGACTCAGAAGGAAGAGTGCCACCCACTGAGCCACAGCTGGCACTTGACAGAGTGAACAGGTCTGTCACTTCCAGGCATGGGAACTGGTTTGTATGTACACGAATCTTCGGAGGTGACAGGACAAGTTGAGAAGGCTGCTAAAAATAGCAAACAGGATCCATGGCTTAATAAACAGAGGAATAGAGTACAAAAGCAACTTTGCAAACTATTAGCTAGGCCTCAGTTCTTTATTTTTTCATGAGATATGAGTGTCACTGGCAAGGATTTGTCGGAGGGGAACTTCCAGGTGGTGGTGTTCCCATCTATCTGCTGACCTTGTCCTTCTAGGTGGCAGTGATCATGGGTTTAGAAGGTGCCGTCTAAAGAGCCTTGGTGAATTCCTGCAGTGCATCTTGTAGATGGTACACTCTGCTGCTACTGTGCGTCGGTGGTGGAGGGAGTGAATGTTTGTGGATGGGGCGCCAATCAAGCGGGCTGCTTTGTCCTGGATGGTGTTGAGCTTCTTGAGTGTTGTGGGAGCTGCACTCATCCAGGCAAGTGGGGAGTATTCCATCACATTCCTGACTTGTGCCTTGTAGATGGTGGACAGGCTTTGGGGAGTCAGGAAGTGAGTTACTCGCTGCAGGATTCCTAGCCTCTGACCTGCTCTTGTAGTATTCATATGGCTAGTCCAGTTCAGTTTCTGGTCAATGATAACCACCAGGATGTTGATAGTGGGGGATTCAGTGATGGTAATGCCATTGAACATCAAGGGGTGATGGTTAGATTCTCTCTTGTTGGAGATGGTCATTGCCTGGCACTTGTGTGGCGCGAATGTTACTCACCACTTATCAGCAAAACTCTGAATGTTATCCGGGTCTTGCTGGATATGAATATTGACTGCTTCAATATCTAAGAAGTTGTGAGTGTTACTGAAAACTGTGCAATGATCAATGAACATCCCCACTTCTGACCTTATGATGGAAGGAAGCTCATTGATGAAGCAGCTGAAGATGGTTGGGCCGAGGACACTTCCCTGAGGAACTCCTGCAGTGATGTCCTGGAGCTGAGATGATTGGTCTCCAACAACCACAACCATCTTCCTTTGTGCTTTGTGCTAGGTATGACTCCAACCAGCGGAGAGTTTTCCCTCTGATTCCCAGTGATTCCGACTTTGCTCGGGCTCCTTGATGCCACACTCGGTCAAATGCTGCCTTGATGTCAAGAGCAGTCACTCTCACCTCACCTTGGGATCTCAGCTCATTTTTCTATATTTAGACCAAGGCTGTAATGAGCTCAGGAGCTGACCAGCCCTGGCGGAACCTAAACTGGGCATTGATGAGCAGGTTAATGCTAAGTGCCACTTGATAGCACTGTTGATGACACGTTCAAGAGTGTTGACTTATGGAGTAGTAATTGGCCGGATTGGATTTGTCCTGTTTCTTGTGGAGAGGGCGTGTTGAGCAATCTTTCTTACTGTCGGGTAGGTGTCAGTGTTGTGGCTGTAGTGGAACAGCTTGGCTAGAGGCACGGCTGGTTCTAGTCTTCAGTATGACTGCTCAGCTACCAATGGCCTTTGGTCTGTCCAGTGCCTTCAGCCATTTCTGTGTGTTTGGGGGAGAGAAGTTAAAGTGAGTGGGAGAGCCAGGGATAGATGCTTTAGCTGAGCATATTACAGGACAATAAAAGGGCACCAGGTGAAATAAAAGCCTCAAATTAATGGTGGAAGAAATAAAAGAAGGAAAAAGTAAATGAATGGAGCGAATACAATGAATGCATCCATCTGCCTTATCCTCCTATTTCTGTACTCACTGGCACGTGGCACTGGGAGTAATCTGGCAATTACTACTTTAGAGGTCCTACATGCTAATTTTCTACCTAGCTCCCTAAATTCCAATTGCAGGACCACATCCCACTTCCTACCTATGTCAATAATACCAATGTGGACCATGACCTCTGGCTGTTCGCCCTCCCCCACAAGAATGTCCTGCAGTCGCTCTGTGGCACCCTTGACCCTAGCACCAGGGAGGCAACAAACCATCCTGGAGTCACATGGACAGCTACAGAAATGCCTGTCTGCTCCTCGAACTAATGAATCCCCTATCAGCACTGCCGGTCTGCTCGTCTTCCTCCCCTCCTGTACAGCTGGGGCACACCTGGCTCCACGGGCTTGGCTCTTGCTGCACTCCACCAAAGATCCATCGTCCTCACCAATATCCAGAATGGTAAACCGGTAAATGAGCGGGACCTCTGGGGATTTCTGCACTACTTGTCTGTTTCTCCCACATGAGCAGGGTGAGGTTTCCTAAAGCTTGTAAAAATAGAATAAAAGCTTCTTTTGAAAAATAAAAACATGTTCCCATCTCACGTGACACAGTCACGCGAGGGGACATGTCTCATTACATTTTGCAAAAGTGCTTCAATGTCCTTGAGGCAGCTCCATGGGGAGATTGAAGGGCTCTTTCCCACGCATGTGATAAAGAGCGCTGGACCCGACTGTCCCTCCTCCCCGCGCCCGCACAGATAGCGCTCAGCACTACGGCTCGCGGTTTATGTAAAATGGCGGTACAGAGCCGATCGTGGGCGGCTCCACGACCTCCCCCATCCATTCCCGCTGAGCCCACCTGACGCGGGGAAAATTCAGGCCCTGCTCAGGAATCGTAATGTTGTAATCAGCAGCATATCATCTGGTCGTTCATATTAAAAAGTGTATGGAGCACAAATAACAGGAGATGTCAAAATAGCTCACTTCCAGGATCTGTGATGTTGTCTCCGCTCCCTGCTCACATGTCACGTTCTGTCTCTAATTCCCAAATCGTCACTGAGTTCTGACGGATGTCATCCCATAATCATTATTGAGCGTGACTGTAAAATGTGTCATGAATTGTTTCAATCAATAAAGGTTAATGCAGAGACTTTGGCAGAGAATCTTTATGCTTTTGACAAGAAGATAATTCACCTTTTACTGATGCTTACTACCTCTGACAATATTTGGACCCTGAGCTGAACGCAATAATGTCTAATTATATTCCACTCCCTTCTAGCTCCTCCATCCTTCATTTCCTATTGATGTTCACAAGGCAACAAAAGCGCATAAGAAAACGCACAACAGATACGTGCATCGTACTGATGCCAATGCGTCATGGTTCAATAGCTGTTTTCACCACGTAGTTCCATTGGGAGTGTGGGGCATGATAAGATTCATAATATCAGAGGTTGTAAATCAATGTCTGTGTCCACCTGATGTCAGACATCATGAGATACACTGAATTGTTCTTCAGAGTAAGTACAAATCTAAACCACGTGTATTTTTATTGCTGTAGCATCTAATGCACACAATGTGCTGGCGAGGCTGGTATTTATTGTCCATTGCTAGTGGCCCCATAAGAAGATGGTAGTGAGCTGCTTTCTTGAACATCAATGGAAAAGGTGCCACACAATGCTGTTAGATTGGAAGCAAACATCTGAGGGATTTGCTGGGCAAAGCAGAGTCAGCAACATTGCTGTGGATCTCGATTCACATTCAGGCTGAGACCAGGTAAGGACAGCAGGCTTTCCTCCCAAGGTGACATTAGTGGACTAGTTAGGTTTTTACAACAATCCAACAGCTTTATGGTCACTTTTACTGAAACAATACTGTGGCTACAAGAGCAGGTCAGAGACTAGGAATCCTGCGACAAGTAACTCACCTCCTGACTCCCCAAAGCCTGTCCACCTTCTATAAGGCACAAGTCAGGAGTGTGATGGAATACTCTCCACTTGCCTGGATGAGTGCAGCTCCCACAACATTCAAGAAGCTTGACACCATCCAGGACAAAGCAGCCCGCTTGATCGGCATCACATCCACAAACATTCATTCCCTCCACCACCAACGCACAGTAGCAGCAGTGTGTGTACCATCTACAAGATGCACTGCAGAAACTCACCAAGGCTCTTTAGACAGCACCTTCCAAACCCATGACCACTACCATCTAAAAGGACAAGGGCAGCAGATAGATGGGAACACCACCACCTGGAAGTTCCCCTCCAAGTCACTCACCATCCTGACTTGGAAATATATCGCTGTTCCTTCACTGTCACTGGGTCAAAATCCTGGAAATCCCTCCCTAACAGCACTGTGGGTGTACCTACACCACATGGACTGCAGCGGTTCAAGAAGGCAGCTCACCACCACCTTCTCAAGGACAACTAGGGGTGGGCAATAAATGCTGGCCCAGCCAACGAAGCCCACATCCCGTAAATGAATAAAAAATAAGCTTTTTATTAGCAGATTTTTGAAACTGAATTCAAATTCTCAAACTTCCACAGTGGGATTTGATTTTGTGTGGCCTGTATTCTTATTTCTAACATAACTGCAATAACACTGTGCCCTTTAAAATCTGAACTACTGCCTTAAATCTTCCTTTAATGACAGTTTATAAAACTACAGTTGGTACAATACAAAAATAAAAACAAAAAGCTAAAAGCTACTGCGGATGCTGGAAATCCAAAACAAAAACAGAATTACCTGGAAAAACTCAGCAGGTCTGGCAGCATCGGCGGAGAAGAAAACAGTTAACGTTCCGAGTCTTCATGACCCTTCGGCAGAACAATACAATACCATAGCATTTGGTACAATACCATAGTTTTGATGTTTTCTGATGAGGCAACTGATTTGCAACATTGGACCTACATTCTCATTGCACCTTAACAACGAGGGAACCTGCCACAAAGCCTGACCTACTGCTTTGCTCACACCATATCCCTACACCTGGGGGCAGGTGGCAGGTGTCAGCTTGATAACACGTGGGAGAATCAGGCTGAATATAAAAAGTACAAGGGAACAAGTGAAAATGGAAATAAGAGGGGAAAGAAACAATATGCGAATAGATCGATGGCCAAGATGAAAGGGAATCTCAAGGTCCCCTATGGGAAATTTAATAGTAATCAGGTTGCCAGAGGAGCGGGCGTAATGATTAGAGGCAGGAGACGGGTGAAGTACTAAATGAGGACTTTGCATTGGTGTTTACAAAGGAAGAGGACTCTTCCCAAACTACAGTAAAATAGGTTACCAGAATACTGGATGAAATAAAATGAAAGAGGAAATACTCGAAGGCTGGCTTCACTTCAATAAGTCACCTGTTCCGATGTATCCTCAGTTGCTAAAGGAACTAACAGTAAAAATTGTTGAGCCTCTGGCCGCAACCTTCAATCCTCCTCAGATACAGGGTTAGTGCCAAAGGGATGGATGGACTGCAAATGTCACACCCCTTGTTCAAAAAAGGGAAGAAAGATAAACCTGCCAATGCCAGAGCAGTCAGTGCAATCTCGGTGATGGGGAAACATTTAGAAATAATAATCTGGATTAAAATTAACAGTCACTTGGACAAGGATGGATTAGCAAAGGAAAGCCACCACCAATTTGTTAACAGCAAATCATGTTTCTCGAATTTGATTGAGTATTTTAATGAGGCGACAGGCTGGGGCGGGAATTTTATGCTCCCTAACTGGTGGGGTTTTGGGCAGGTGAGGAGCGTGAAGCTGAGGGGACGGGATTCCCACCGGGTTCACGCCCATCCCGGCCACATGGAGATTTTACTGTGGACGGGCAAGGCCTCAGACAGGAAGCCCATCCTTGCCTAGTTGAAGCCTTTAAGGGTCATTTCCCGCTCAGCTTCAATTTTTGGTCTGGTAGGAGAGTTGAGGTTGCGTGGGGGGTGTGGGGGGAGGCCTGAAAAACAACGGAGTTAAATCCTCGGCAATAAGGGGGTTGTGGGGGAGGCACCTCCATCAGGAGCCCACTCCTGGAGCAGGCGCAACCCCCCCTCCCCCCACTTCAGGTCCGGTGGCCTCCGGACCTCCCTCTCCCACACAGCCTGTCCCCCAAGACCCCGGTCACCCCCTTCATGCTCACCCAGTCTGTCCCTATCCTTCCTGTCCTGGGACCCTTTAAACTTACCTGGGCCTCTGGTGCCCAGACTTAGGGCATCATTTTCCCCCTGGAATGTGCGGGAGCGAGCGGGTTCTCGATCGGTGCCTCTCAGTTGGGGGCGCGCTGCCATTTTACATGGGCGGGCCAATGAAGGCCCACCCAGCGTGACATCCGCTGGGAAGCGCTGTGCGCTCCCTGTGTGGCCAGGGAGGGAGATTCCCTGAGCCCGGAGCACACAGGCCTCCCTGGGGCAAAGTGCCACCTCAGGGAGATCACTGGAAGTTTGAAACAGTTGTGGAAGTGTAGAAAAACAATTCCTGGCATGTCCCCTCGTGTGACACTGTCACATGAGCTGGGACATGTCAATTTCTTTTATTTCAACATTTTATAAACATTTTAAATCCCTCATGAAACCTCATCCTGCCCGTGGATGAGGTTTCATGTTTTTCTCTGAAGGCCACCAGAGCTCTTCGCCTGCCCGGCCGACTTTAAGGTTGGACGGGCGGGTCCATTAATTGGCTTAGTACTTTTTTAAAGGGCTCAAGTGGCCGTTGACAGCTTGGCCAGCGCTAAACCCGGCCGACCCGGCTCTGCACCCGCCAAACTGAAAATCTAAATGACGCGAGGTGAGGTCAGGACGCACGCCCAACATCACCCCGCGCCATTTTACACATTGGCGAGCAGACCCCACCCACCCACTCACCAACCAGAAGATGCAGCCCTTAGTCTCAGGCACCCTCCTACATTTCCTCACCAGCCCATGGCAGCTCTTGTCACTGCAGGGATTGGAGAGCTGCCAGCCAATCAGATTGACCGGCAGCTCTCTAAAGCGGGACTTCCTCCTGAGTGAGGGGCGGGAGTCCCACCTGCAGATACGGAATGCTCATTCGAGCATGAAATGGCTGCGGGGCACTTGGAATTGGGGGCGGGGATGTGGGAAGGGAAACCCCACCACCTGAAATATCCAGGCCAAGGTGGAGGAGGGCAGCACAGTTAGGTGTCCATATGGACTTTCAAAAGCATTGGATAAAGTCTCAGAGACTGAAGTCCACGGGATAAATAAGGGCAGTAGCAGCATGGTTGGCTTAGGGATAGAAAGTAGAGTTGTGGTGAGTGGCTGTTTCTCATACTGGATGGAGACCCCCAGGGTTCAGCACTGGGACCACCGCTATTTTCAATGTGCATGAATGATTTGGGCTTGGGTGTAAATGACACAATTTTGAAATTTACTGATGACACAAAACAGTGAGGAAGATAGTGATGGACTCCAGGAGGACACACACAGGCTGCTGGAATGGACAGCCATTTGGCAGATGAAATTTAACACCAGAAAATGTGAGACGATACATTTTCGTAGGAAAAATTAGGAGAAACATGACGTGTTAGATGGTACAATTTTAAAGGGGTGCGAAATTAAAGAGACCTGGGGTGATGCCAGTGTACAAATGATTGAAGGTGATAGGACAGGTGAAGAAAGCAGGTGATAACGCACATGGGATCCTGGGCTTTAGAGTCATAGAGTCATAGAGGTATACAGAACAGAAAAAGGCCCTTCAGCCCATTGAGTCTGTACCAGTCAAACAAGTAACTAACTATTCTAATCCCATTTTCCAGCACTAGGCCCATAGCCTTGTATGCCATGACATCACAAGTGCACATCCAAATACTTCTTAAATGTTATGAGGGTTTCTGCCTCTACCACCCTTTCAGGCAGTGAGTTCCAGATTCCCACCACCCTCTGGGTGAAAAAATTCTTCCTCACATCCCCTCTAAACCTCCTGCCACTTACCTTAAATCTATGCCCCCTGGTTATTGATCCCTCCACCAAGGGGAAAAGTTCCTTCCTGTCTACCCTATCTATGCCCCTCATAATTTTATACATCTCAATCATATCCCCCCTCAATCTCCTCTGCTCCAGGGAAAATAACCCCAGTCTATCCAATCTCTCCTCATAACTAAAGCTCTCCAGCCCAGGCAACATCCTGGTAAACCTCCTCTGCTCTCTCTCTAGTGCAATCGCATCCTCTCTATAATGTGGATTCCAGAACTGCACGCAATACTCTAGCTGTGGCCTAACCAGCGTTTTGTACAGTTCCAGTATAACCTCCCTGCTCTTAAATTTTATTCCTCGGCTAATAAAGGCAAGTATCCCATATGCCTTCTTAACCACCTCATCTACCTGTCCCGCTACCTTAAGGGACCAGTGGACATGCACACCAAGATCCTTGGTACTTCCCAGGGTCCTACAATTCATCTTGTATTCCCGTGCCTTGTTTGTCCTGCCCAAGTGCATCACCTCACACTTATCCAGTTTAAATTCCATTTGTCACTGATCAGCCCATCT
Source organism: Cetorhinus maximus (assembly GCF_964194155.1). Lineage (NCBI taxonomy): Eukaryota > Metazoa > Chordata > Chondrichthyes > Lamniformes > Cetorhinidae > Cetorhinus > Cetorhinus maximus. The sequence continues at coordinate 97,023,263 of NC_135897.1, read as the reverse complement.
GACCAGCCCGTCTATATCCTCCTGTAATCTAAGTCTATCCTCCACACTATTTACCACCCCACCAATTTTCATGACATCCGCGAACTGACTGATCAACCCTCCTACATTCAAGTCTAAATCGTTCATATATACCACAAACAGCAAGGGACCCAACACCGATCCCTGTGGAACCCCACTGGACACAGGCATCCAGTCACAAAATCACCCCTCGACCATCACCCTCTGCTTCCTGCCACTCAGCCAATTCTGGATCCAATTTGCCAAATTGCCTTGGGCTCTTACCTTTGTTATCAGTCTCCCATGCGGGTCCTTATCAAAAGCCTTGCTGAAGTCCAAGTAGACTACATCAAATGCATTGCCCTCATCTACACACCTGGTCACCTCTTCAAAAAATTCAACCAAATTGGTCAGATATGACCTCCCCTTAACAAAACCATGCTGACTGTCCTTAATTAATCCCTGCCTCTCCAAGTGTAGATTAATACTGTCCCTCAGAATTGCTTCCAATAGTTTCCCCACGACTGAGGTTAGACTGACTGGCCTGTAGTTCCCTGGTTTATCCCTTTCTCCCTTCTTGAATAAAGGTACCACATTGGCTGTCCTCTAGTCCTCTGGCACCTCTCTTGTGGCCTGAGAGGTATTGAAAATTATTGACAGCACCCCTGCTATCTCCTCCCTTGCCTCACTCAACAGCCTGGGATACAAACATTTTAAATAGAGGCATAGAGTACAAAAGCAAGGAGGTTATTCTAAACCATGTAAAACACTCGTTGAAGTACTGTGTCCAATACTTTAGGAAGAACATAAAGACTTTGGAGAGGGTACAGAAGAGATTTACTAGAATGGTTCCAAGGATGAGGTTTACAGTTACATGGATAGACTGGAGAAGCTCTGCTCTCATTAGAGCAGAGAGGGCTAAGAAGAGATTTGATAAAGGTGTTTAAAATCATGAAGGGCTTAGATGGTCGAAATAAAGAGAAATGGTTTCTAATGATGAAGGGTCAATAATCAGGGAGCACGGATTTAAAGTGATTGGCAAAAGAATCAAAGGTGACATGTGGGAAAAATCTTTTAATGCAGCAAATGGTCAGGATTTAGAAGAGCTGCCTGGTAGGTAAGTGGAAATGATTCATTAGTAGCCTACAAAAGGGAATTAGATAAATACTTGAAAAAGAAAACAAAATAGTGTGGATAGAGCTGGTGATTGCTCTTTGAAATAGCCAGTGTAGACTCAATAGGCTGAATGGCATCTTTCTGTGCTGTATCATTCTACGATTCTGTAATCCAAATGAAACAAGAGGTTCTTTATGAGATGCAATTGCTGCAACGAGATATCTAGAGTCTCCCCGTTAATGCACACAGTCCTGGTCCTTTCCAGACTGTCCCCTACTGCTCCACTGATTTTGGTCAACATACAGAACAACTCCACAAAAACAAAATACTGCAGATGCTGGAAATATGAAATAAAAACAGAAAATGCCGGAAATACTTCGCAAGTCAGGCAGCATCTGTGGAGAAAAATAAAGTTGACTTTTCAGATTGATAATGACCTTATCGGAAGATCTGGGTACAGACCTGGATGACAAAAGAGTTAGAGATTAAGATGGAGAAGAAAATGTGTGCTTATGACAGATGTCAGGTGAATAATGCAACTGAAAACTTGAATATAGAAGGCTCAGAGGAGAATTGAAAAAGCAAATAAGGGAAGCAAAGAGAGAATATGAAAAGAGACTGGCAGCTAACATAAAGGGGAATCCGCAAAGTCTTCTATAGGCATAAAAATAGTAAAAAAGTGGTATGAGGAGAAGGGCCGATTAGGGGCCAACAAGTAGATTTATGCATGGAGGCAGGAAGATCATCTGGGGTATTAAATAAACACTTTGCATCTGTCTTTACCAAGGAAGAAGATGCTGCCCAGGCCATAGTGAAAGAGGAAGTAATTCAGAGACAAGAATAATTCAAAATTGATAGAGAGGAAGTATTGAATAGGCTTGTCTGTAAATAAAGTTGATAAGGCACTAGGACCTGATGAGGTACATCCAAGGATACTAAAGAAAGTAAAAATGGAAATTGAGGAGGCACTGGCCATAATTTTTCAGTCTTCTTTAGGCTCATGGCTGGTGCCAGGGGACTGGCGAATTGCAAACTTTACATCCATGTTCAAAAAACTGTGCAAAGATAAGTCTAGCAACTATAGGGCAGACAGTTTAGCTTCACTGGTGGGGGAAACTTCAAGGAACAATAATCAGGGGGAAAATGAATTGCCACATGGACAAATATAGGCTAATTAAGAAACACCAGCGTGGACTTGTTAAGAGCAAATGGTGTTTAACTAACTTGCTTGAGATTTTTGATGAGGTAGCAGAGAGTGTTGATGAGGGCAATGCTGTTGATGTGGTGTATGTGGACTTCCAAAAAGTGTTTGATACAGTGCCGCACAATAGATTCGTGAGCAAAGTTATAGTTCATAGATAAAAAGGAAAGTAGCAACATGGATATGAAATTGGCTAAGTGACAGGAAACAGGGTGTAGTGGTTAGTGGATGGTTTTCAGGCTGGAAGAAGGTTTATAGTAGAGTTCCCCAGGGGTCTGTGTTAGGACCCCTGCTCTTCCTGATATATATATATATATATATATATATACAAATGATCTAGGACTTAGTGTACAGGACACAATTTCAAAATTTGTGGGATGATACAAATCTTGGAAGAATTGTGAACTGTGAGGAGGATAGTGTAGAACTTCAAAAGAACATAGGCTGGTAGAATGGGCAGACAAATGACAGGTAAAATTCAATACAGGGAAGTGTGAAATTATTCATTTTGATAGAAAGAATATGGAGAGACAATTTAAAGAGTATAATTCTAAATGGGGTGCAGGAGCAGAGGGACCTGGGGGTATCTATGCATAAATCATTGAAGGTGGCAGGACAGGATAAAAGAGTGTTTAATAAAACATACAGTATCTTATAAATAGGGGCTTTGGGTAGAAAAGAAAGGAGGCTCTGTTAAACTTGTTAGGTCAATAAGACATGAAAATAAATCCAGAACTGTATATATCAAAACTTTATTTTTGCTATTTTTAAAATGGACTTTTTGCTGAACCAAAAAGATGGCTGCCACAAGTCACATTCTTTTTTATTCATTTATGGGGTGTGGGCTTCGCTGGCGAGGACAGTGTTTATTGTCCATCCCTAGTTGCCCTTGAGGAGGTGATGAGCTGCCTTCTTGAACCGCTGCCGTCCGTGTGTTGTAGGTACACCCACAGTGCTGTTAGGAAGGGCGTTCCAGGATTTTGACCCAGCGACAGTGAAGGAACGGTGATATATTTCCCAGTCAGGATGGTGAGTGATTTGGAGGGGAACTTGCAGGTGGTGGTGTTCCCATCTATCTGCTGTCCTTGTCCTTCTAGGATTGCCCCTTTGTTCCAGTAGCTACCAACAGGAGTTACAAAGACTGAAGAATCCTCCCCTCAGAATAAAAGAGTCTTCAACCAGGTTTCTTTCAATAAATTCAGAACAATTGTTTATCATAAAACAAAATATCTTTTAACAAGTTGCAAGTACTGGTTAACACAATTGTAATCAGGAAGTATAACTATCTACCTCTTCCTAAAGAATTTCCCCGGTGTTCACACAGACTCACATACAGACAGACACACAAAGGACAAACAGATAGTCTCTCTGCAGAGATGGGCTTTAGAGAGCGGGTGTCACAAAATAAAGGATAAAGTCTGCAGGGTCTTGATGCTGTCGGCCTGGGGTTCCCTCATATGCAGACCTTGGTCCTGATGGATGTCCGGAAGTTCTCACCAACTGGTCTCAGCTCTGCAGGTCCAAATGCAGACCAGTTACACTTAGATGAGGGTTCTCCAGCCACAGGTTGATAGCCACACACAATTACAGACAAGGTAGAGAGAGAGAGACACACAGTTAGGGTAGCCTTCCTTCCTCAGCTTGTTCCCCAACAAGACTGCCTTCAAAACCAGCAGCTTCACAGCTTCAGTTTTCCCTCTCTCCCGTGTGATTTCCAGCAAGTGACCAACCTTCCTTTTCAGGTTTTTTTTCCATCAATTAAAGTGAATGCTGTTCAAAACAAACAGCCCGGGCCAGGATTTCCTGGTCGGTGAGCAGGGGGCAGGGCCCGCTTGCCGATGAGTAAAATGATGCGGGATGACATTGGGCAGAACTCCCGACGTCACCCTGCCTCATTTCAATTTTCAGGTTGGCGGGTGCTCAGCTGAGTCAGCTGTCTGCCAGCCGACCTGTCAATGGCCAATTGAGGTAATTAATGTAATTAGTGGACCTGCCCATCCATCCTTAAGGCTGGCGGGCAGGCCGGGACCTCTGGCGGGCATTAGAAAAAGCATCAAACCTCATCCACGGGCGGGATGAGGTTTCATGTAGGTTTTTAAAAATTTAATTAAAGCGTAACTAAAAGTGATGGACATGTCCCAACTCATGTGGCAGTGTCACATGAGGGGACATGTCAGGGAAATTAATTTTTTCTGTTTTTACCATTTTCTAATGTGGAGCTGACCTTCCTGAGGCAGCACTTAGCCTCAGGGAGATCTGTGTGCTCTTTTGTGTGAAAGGGCGCACTCTCGGCTGAGAGAATGCCCCCTCTACCCACACAGGGAGCGCATAGTGCTTCCTTGCAGACGTCACCCTGGACGGGCCTTAATTGGCCCGCCTACGTAAAATGGCGGCACGCCCCCAATCAGGGGCGCCAATCAGAGGTGCGCCTGCTCCTGAACATCCCCCCCCCACCAACGGGGGGGAAAATTCTGCCCCAGATCTTCCTCAAGTAAGATTTCTGGGAAGAGGCCTGCTTGCTGACAGCTCCAAGGTGAATTTATGACCTTCTTTAAAACAATCCCAGGTTAGCGTCTGCATGTCCAGATCATCCCAAGTCCTTCCATTTTGTGAAAGAAAAATTCAGTCTTGAGAGATATGATTCTAACAGTCCCAACTGGAATATTACATCCAGTTCAGGGCACACTCTAGGAAGGATGTGAAGGCATTAGAGAGAGTGCAGAAAAGATTCACAAGAATGGTTCTAGGGATGAGGAACTTCAGTAACTTGGATAGATTGCAGAAGATACGACTTCTCCTTGAAGAAGAGAAAGTTGAGAGGAGATTTGATAGAGGTAGTCAAAATCATGAGGGACCTGGACAGAGTAGACAGGGAGAAACTGTTCCCATTGGTGGAAGGATCAAGAACCAGAGGGACACAGTTTTAAGATGATTGGTAAAAGAAGCAACAATGACACTATCTCAGGCAGAAAGTGGTTAGCATCTGGAATGCACTGCCTGAGAGTGTGGTGGAGGCAGGTTCAATCGAGGCATTCAAAAGGGAATTGGATTATTATCTGAAAAGGAAGAATATGCAGAGTTACCAGGAGAAGGCAGGGGAGTAGCACTAGATGAATTGCTCCTTCAGAGAGCCAGCACAGACATGATGAGCTGAATGGCCTCCTCGTATGTTGTAACTATTCTGTGATTCTGTAAACTGGCAGTTATAGCACTGGAATCCATCAATTATTATATTCAAATCCTACCAGATCACATTCTGAAATTGAACTATTAATACTGCTCATTTGGGAGCTGGCACCAGTAAATGACCAGGAAAACTGTCAGATTGTTGTAAAAGCTCAACTGGTCATTAATGTCCTTCAGGGAAGGAAATCAGTCCCCACAAACTGGACTGATTTATATTAATAGTCAACCTCCTTCCTTCTCTAGTTCAAACTAACACAACTGAATTGAGCTGAGACACTTTGTAGTGTATATGGAGTGGACGGGTTTGATTGATCAGCTTAATTAGAATACGGGTGGTGGTTTTCGTCTTCAAGTTCTAGCTTTTGATCCCTCTGAAGAATACTGGCAACTACTCCCCTTCACACATCATATTTTGCTGACATCAAGAATGCAGATCATAGATAAATGTAATCATTCCTAAGCCCTTGGAAGAACCGGTTTTATCAGTTGTCATCTTTCTATACTGTAGCTAATGGATCCCTCTCTACCTATGGTCATTACTCCAGTCTCTAAAGTTACACTTTAATTACTCATGGCTGATTACTGTCACTTATCTCCTTCTATAAGTACTTTGCATATCAGAAGACAAAAGTTGCGCATTTTTCTCATGTTACTTCAAATCCATCCTGTTAATATTGGAAGGAAGAAGTTTGACTGTGAATCTTTTAGCATCCTGTGATGTCCAACAACCTACACATGAATCTAATCCCACCTTATGTCCTTGATTCTCTAATGCATACCCTCACAGGTGGATGTAAAAGATCCTGTGACACTATTTGAAGAAGAACAGGGCCATTCTCCCTCAATTCCAGCCAACATTTAACGCTCAGCCATTAGCTGGTCAGTATAACATTGTTGGGTTTTTTGGGCATCTTGCTGTGCACAAATTAAGCACTATGTTTCCTATGTTACATCAGTGCCTACTCTACAAAAGTATTTAGTTGGCTGTAAAATGCTCTGGGACATTCTGAAGACATGAAATGTGGTATAAAAATATAAGTAATTTGTTATCTTATTGCCAATCCTTCCCCAGGCTTCCAACAATGGATAAAAATGTTGTCTTACAACCCAAAACTAAATGAAACTTAGATGGGATATGTTTTAGTTAAACCAGAACAGTAGCAATGTCCTCCCATATAGGCTAAATAACACAGGGAGGAGGAGGGTAGCCTATATATTTGTGAGTTAGGAAATACATTGAAAATAACGAGATAAGAAAGGGAATAGTCGGTCTCAAATAGTAAACCTGGAGGCTGGAGGAAATAGAACTTCATAGCTTAGAGCAGAAAACTAAAGATAAACTAAAAATAGAAGAGCAAGCTACTGAGATGTGTATCTGTGTCTGGGTGACAGGCTTATATGCAAATGTACAATGCATTAGATTCAAAAAACTAGAGGCTGTAGTTAGGACAGTGTCAGCTTGGCAGAAACTTGGCTTCAGCCTGATCAAGACTGGGAACTAAATATTCCAGGCTATAAAAATTTCAGGAGACACAAAAGGAAAGAAAGGAGAAGAGGAGCAGGCTCATTAATTAAAGACACAATTTCAGCGATGGAATGGAGAACTTTAATTGAGGTTGTGCTTGGATAGAGCCTGCCTGTACTGCAACAAAGCAGTAATGGATTATAAGGGATCTGTTATCATACTGAGAATGTCTGTCAAATACCTATCATCGGACACCTGAGCTACAAGCAGAAACTACAGTACACAAAGAGATAGTGAATGGCCCTCACCTTTGGCAGCCTTTCACTTCATGAGGCAATGGTTTGCACACAGGTGGTTAAACATTGCCTGGTGTGGCACAGGAACCTGGCTCCGGCATTTGGCTGCAGAGGAAGACAGTGGGCTGAGAGGGTGCACCATTCACCGGCCTCTGTTTTCTCTGGACCGTCTTCTCAGCCAGCTGAGCTTTCCATTTCACCTTGCCTCTTTCAATACCCCTCCAAGCGGTCACCTCCAGAGGTCACAGCCGTCAGCAACTATCTCCCATTTGTCATTGTCAACATCCACCATCCTCATATCTCACTTGCAGGTGCCCTGGTAGCAGAGGTATGGATGCCCAGTAGGTTAGGGCCCAGTGGTCAGTTCGCCATTCAGAAGGTCTTTGGGTCTACAGTTTCCAGCCATCCAATGAGTGTGGCTGAGGCAGTGCAGATGCTGATAGAAATAACACACTCCAGGACCTTTGAGTTGGTGACCTTGTCCTGCCAAGAGATGCTGAGGATATGTCTGAGACAGCGAAGGTGGAAAATGTTCAGCCTTTTCACCAACACCAAATCTAGGATAGCCTGTTCTCTAGTTGGTTCCTCGATGTACTGGTCTGAAAAACAATCTCGTACACACTCCAGGAATTAATCTGCCACAGTGTTATTGCTAATTTGGTTTGCCCAGTCTATATGTAGATTAAAGTCACCCTGGTCATTGTAGCACCCTTGTTACATGCATCTCTAATTTCCTGTTTAATGCCTTCCCCTACCTTACCACTACGGCTTATAGACCCATAGACAACTCCCACTAATGTTTTCCGCCCCTTGTTGCTTTTTCGCTCCACCCAGACTGATTCTACATTTAGATTTTCTGAGCCAATATCCTCTCTCACTATCGCACTGATTTCATCCTTAACTAACATCACCACCTCCTCTTCCTTTTTGCCTGTCTGTCCTAAATATCAAATACCATCGGATATTCAGTTCCCAGCCTCGGTCACCCTGAGGCCATGTCTGCGTAATCACAATCATATCATACCTGTTTACATCTATTTGCGCTGTTAATTCGTCTACCTTATTGTGAATGCTCCGTGCATTCAGATACAGTGCCTTTAGACTTGTCTTTTTAACATTTTTACACATTTTTTTGTACTATGGCCCTATTTGCTGCCAGCCTTTTTTTATTTATTCATTCATGGGATGTGGGCTTCGCTTGCTGGGCCTTCTTGAACCGCTGCAGTCCATGTGGTGTAGGTACACCCACAGTGCTGTTAGGGAGGGAGTTCTAGGATTTTGACCCAGCGACAGTGAAGGAACAGTGATATATTTCCAAGTCAGGATGGTGAGTGGCTTGAAGGGGAACATCCAGGTGGTGGTGTTCCCATCTATCTGCTGCCCTTGTCCTTCTGGATGGTAGCGGTTGTGGATTTGGAAGGTGCTGTCTAAGGAGCCTTGGTGAGTTCCTGCAGTGCATCTTGTAGATGGTACACACTGCTGCTACTGTGCGTTGGTGGTGGAGGGAGTGAATGTTTGTGGATGTGGTGCCAATCAAGCAGACTGCTTTGCCTTGGACGGTGTCCAGCTTCTTGAGTGTTGTAGGAGCTGCACTCACCCAGGCAAGTGGGGAGTATTTCATCACACTCCTGACTTGTGTCTTGTAGATGGTGGACAGGCTTTGGGGAGTCAGGAGGTGAGTTACTCATCTGACCCGTTCTTGTAGCTAGAGTATTTATGTGACTAGTCCAATTCAGTTTCATCTGTCATCCACTTTTACTTTCTACTTTTCTGTCTCTCATTCCTATCTTTGTTCCCTCTCTTGTGTCTCCTCACTCAGGTTCCCACCCCCCTGCCAATCTAGTTTAAACCCTCCCCCATAGTACTAGCGAATACCCCTGTGACGAAATTGGTCCCGGTCCTGCTGGGGTGCAACCTGTCCAGCTTGTACAGGTCCCATCTTCCCCAGAATCAGTCCCAATGCCTCAGGAATCTAAACCCCTCCCTCCTACACCATCTCTCCAGCCACTCATTCATCTGATCTATTCTTCTATTCCTGATCTAGCACATGGCACTGGGAGTAATCCTGAGATTACTACCTTTGAGGTCCTGTTTTTAAATTTATTTCCTAACTTCCTATATTCTGCATTCAGGACCTCATCCCTCTTTTAACCTATATCGTTGGTACCGATATGGACCACAACCTCTGGCTGTTCACCCTCCCTCTTCAGAATGCCCTGCAGCTGCTCAGTGGCATCCTTGACCTTGGCACCAGGGAGGCAACAAACCATCCTGGGTGCTGTCAACCTTCCTGAGTGCTGTGGAAGCTGCACTCATCCAGGCAAGTGGGGAGTATTCCATCACACTCCTGACTTGTGCCTTGTAGATGGTGGACAGGCTTTGGGGAGTCAGGAGGTGAGTTACTCACCGCAGGATTCCCAGCCTCTGACCTGCTCTTGTAGCCACACTATTACTTGTCCAGTTCAGTTTCTGGTCAATGGTGACCCCCCAGGATGTTGATAGTGGGGGGATTCAGCGATGGTAACGCCATTGAACTTCAAGGGTGATGTTAGATTCTCTCTTTTTGGAGATGGTCCGAATATGTGGTGCGAATGTTACTTGCCACCGATCAGCCCAAGTCTAGATATTGTTCAGCTCTTGCTGCATTTGGACATGGACTGCTTCAGTATCTGAGGAGTCGCGAATGGTGCTGAACATTGTGCAATTATCAGTGAACATCCCCACTCCTGACCTTATGATGGAAGGAAAGTCAACGATGAAGCAGCTGAAGATGGTTGGGCCAAGGTGACTACCCTGAGGAACTCCTGCAGAAATGTCCAGGGATTGAGATGATTGACCTCCGAAAACCACAACCATCTTCCTTTGTGCTAGGTATGACTCCAACCAGTGGAGAGTTGATGCCACACTCAGTCAAATGCTGCCTTGAAGGGCAGTCACTCTCACCTCACCTCGGGAGTTCAGTACTTTTGTCCATGTTTGAACCAAGGCAGTAATGTGACCAGGAGCTGAGTGGCCCTGGTGGAACACAAACTGGACGTCAGTGAGCAGGTTATTGCTGAGTAAGTGATGCTTGATAGCACTGTCCATGACAATTTCCATCACTTTACTGATAATCAAGAGTAGGCTGATGGGATGGCAATTGTAGGGTTGAATTTGTCCTGCATTTTGTGTACAGGACATACCTGGCAATTTTACACATTGTTGGGCAGATGCCAGTATTGACTGGTATCTGTGATGCTGGGGACCTCAGGAGGAGGATCATCCACTCAGCACTTCTAGCTGAAGATGGATGCAAAAGCTTCAGCCTTATATTTTGCACTGATGTGCTGGGCTCCTCCATCATTGAGGATGGGGATATTTGGGGACCCTCCTCCTCCAGTGAGTTGTTTAATTGTCCACCACCATTCACGACTGAATGTGGAGGACTCCAGGGCTTAGATCTGATCGATTGGTCATGGAATCACTTAGCTCTGTCTATCTCAGGCTGCTTTTGCTGTTTGACGCGCAGGTAGTCCTGTGTTGTAGCTACACCAGGTTGATGCCTCATTTTTAGGTATGCCTGGTGCTGCTCCTGGCATGCCCTCCTGCACTCTCCATTGAACCATAGTTGATCCCCTGACTTGATGGCAACAGTAGAGTGGGGGATTTGCCAGGCCATGAGGTTATAGGTTGTGGTTGAGTACAATTCTGTTGCTGCTGATGGTCCACAGCGCCCCAGTCTGTGTTGCTAGATCTGTTTGGAATCTAGCCATTTAGCCTGGTGGTAGTGCCACACAACATGATGGAGGGTATCCTCAATGTGAAGACAGGAAGACAGGACTTCGTCTCCACAAGGACCGTGTGGTGGTCACTCCTTCCGATGCTGTCATGGACAGATGCATCTGCAACACGAAAATTAGTGAGGATAAGGTCAAGTATGTTTCTCCCTCTTGTTGGTTCCCTTGCCACTGCCACAGACCCAGTCTAGCAGCTATGTCCTTTAGGACTCGGCCAGCTCGGTCAGTAGTGGTGCTACCGAGCCACTCTTGGTGATGGACATTGAAGTCTCCCACCCAGAGTACATTCTGTGCCCTTGCCACACTCAGTGCATCCTCCAAGTGATGTTCAGCATGGAGGGGCACTGATTCATCAGCTGAGGGGTGGGCCACGGTTTGTTGAATCAGCAGGAGGTTTCCTTCTCCATGTTTGACCTGATGCTATGAGACTTCATGGTGTGCACAGTGGATGTTGAGGACTCCCGGGGCAACTCCCTCCCAATTGTATACCACTGTCCTGCCACCTCTGCTGGGTCTGACCTGTCAGTGAGACAGGAACAATCCAGGGATGGTGATGGTGGTGTCTGGGACATTGTCTGTAAGGTATGATTCTGTGATGATGACTATGTCAGACTGTTGCTTGACTACCCTGTGAGACAGCTCTGCAAATTTTGGCACAAGCCCCCAGATGTTTGTAAGGAGGGCTTTGCAAAATCGACAGGGCTGGTTTTGCCGTTGTCGTTTTCTTTGCCAAGGTTGATGGCGGGTGGTCCATCCAGTTTCATTCCTTTTAGACATCGTGGCAGTTTGATACAACTGAGTGGCTTGCTCGGCCGTTTCAGAGGGCAGTTAAGAGTCAACTGCATTGCAATGCGTCTGCATCGCATGTAGGCCAGACCAGTAAGGATGGCAGATTCCCTTCCCTAAAGGACATTAGTGAACCAGACGAGTGGTACTATTCAGTGATGGTAATGCCATTGAATGTCAAGGGGAGATGATTAGATTTTCTCTTGTTGTACATGATCATTGTCTGGCATTTGTTTGGCACAAGTGTTACTTGCCAATTATCAGGTGAGGCGAGCATGTCTGCCCTTGACATCAAGGCAGCATTTGACCGAGTGTGACATCAAGGAGCCCGAGCAAAACTGGAGTCAATGGGAATCATGGAGAAAACTCTCCGCTGGTTGGAGTCATACCTAGCACAAAGGAAGATGGTTGTGGTTGTTGGAGGTCAATCATCTCAGCTCCAGGACATCACTGCAGGAGTTCCTCAGGGTAGTGTCCTCAGCCCAACCATCTTCAGCTGCTTCATCAATGACCTTCCTTCCATCATAAGGTCAGAAGTGGGGATGTTCGCTGATGATTGCACAATGTTCAGCACCATTCGCGACTCCTCAGATACTGAAGCAGTCCATGCCCAAATGCAGCAAGACCTGGACAATATCCAGAGGATCATCCTCTGGAGAGATTATCCAGAGCAGGGAACAGCAGCCAGAAATCAATCCCAATGCACAGCGATTTTTGAAAGGCAAGGAGGATCTCAGAGCTCAGTTTGAGAATTGATGAACAAAGCAAGCCACATTTTATGGAAACTGGAGAAGGCCAATCAGCCCCTCAGAGCAGAGGCTATGAATATACAGGTAAGGCCCACCTGCAAGCATCTAATTCTCATCATGGCACTGGGCAATGCCTGGACTGGATTGTATACAAACGTTCCTGTATCCAGAGGGAGGATTGGCGGGACTCCCAAATAAAAACCATAGCTGTTTGCAGCATGAAAGGACACCATTCCCAACAGCAATCCCAAACTAATCCCATTGACTCACTCTCTCCCATTATCCTATATCAATCCAAACCTAATCCCACTGCCTCACTCTCTCCCCCTAGCTCCGTATCAATCCCAAACTAATCCCGCTGTCTCACTCTCTCCCTATATCCCAGTACCAATCCCAAGATAATCCCACTACCCCTTCGTTATACTGTCTGTGATGCAGTCAGAGATGTATCAGTGAGGAAGTAAAATAAACATGTTGCAATGAGCAAGCAAGTGGAGTAGAATGATGTCTCAAAACATCTCTGCTGTTTTCTTGGAGAATGAAAGGACGACCAGAGGATGCGGTTTCTTCATGATCAATATCTTTGGCGGAAATTTACCATCACAGGATGTCCGACCTTGAAACTCGTGTCTTTATAAAGTTTCTGGGCTAACATCGCCTGAGAAGAGGCAAAGAAACAGCTTTCATGCTTCACACCTGTTTTAAAGCAAACTGTTTGTTCTTCGTACTGCCTTAGATATGTTCCTGGAAAGAAGATAAAACACTGCAGACAGCAGGTGTATTAGATCAGACAGCAAGTGTATTAGATCAGACAGCAGGTGTATTAGATCAGACAGCAAGTGTATTAGATCAGACAGCAGGTGTATTAGATCAGACAGCAGGTGTATTAGATCAGACAGCAAGTGTATTAGATCAGACAGCAGGTGTATTAGATCAGACAGCAAGTGTATTAGATCAGACAGCAGGTGTATTAGATCAGACAGCAAGTGTATTAGATCAGACAGCAGGTGTATTAGATCAGACAGCAGGTGTATTAGATCAGACAGCAGGTGTATTTGGTCAGACAGCAGGTGTATTAGATCAGACAGCAGGTGTATTTGGTCAGACAGCAGGTGTATTAGATCAGACAGCAGGTGTATTAGATCAGACAGCAAGTGTATTAGATCAGACAGCAGGTGTATTAGATCAGACAGCAGGTGTATTAGATCAGACAGCAGGTGTATTAGATCAGACAGCAAGTGTATTAGATCAGACAGCAAGTGTATTAGATCAGACAGCAGGTGTATTAGATCAGACAGCAGGTGTATTAGATCAGACAGCAGGTGTATTTGGTCAGACAGCAGGTGTATTAGATCAGACAGCAGGTGTATTTGGTCAGACAGCAGGTGTATTAGATCAGACAGCAGGTGTATTAGATCAGACACCTTGTGTCTTTGATTAAAGAGCATGTGCATTTGGTCAGAGACATTGTGTATTTGGTAGGAGGGCATGTGTATTTGATCAGAAAGAACATATATTTCATCAGAGAATTTATGTATTTGGTCAGTGAGTGTGTGCACTTCGTCGGAGAGCATGTGTATTTGCACAGAGAGGATGTGAATCTGGTCAGACAGTATGCGAATTCGATCAGAGAGTATGCGAATTCGATCAGAGAGTATGCGAATTCGATCAGAGAGTATGCGAATTCGATCAGACAGTATGCGAATTCGATCAGAGAGTATGCGAATTCGATCAGAGAGTATGCGAATTCGATCAGACAGTATGCGAATTCGATCAGACAGTATGCGAATTCGATCAGACAGTATGCGAATTCGATCAGACAGTATGCGAATTCGATCAGACAGTACGCGAATTCGATCAGACAGTACGCGAATTCGATCAGAGAGTATGCGAATTCGATCAGACAGTATGCGAATTCGATCAGAGAGTATGCGAATTCGATCAGACAGTACGCGAATTCGATCAGACAGTATGCGAATTCGATCAGAGAGTACGCGAATTCGATCAGACAGTACGCGAATTCGATCAGACAGTATGCGAATTCGATCAGACAGTATGCGAATTCGATCAGAGAGTATGCGAATTCGATCAGACAGTACGCGAATTCGATCAGACAGTATGCGAATTCGATCAGACAGTATGCGAATTCGATCAGACAGTACGCGAATTCGATCAGAGAGTATGCGAATTCGATCAGACAGTATGCGAATTCGATCAGAGAGTATGCGAATTCGATCAGAGAGTATGCGAATTCGATCAGACAGTACGCGAATTCGATCAGACAGTACGCGAATTCGATCAGACAGTATGCGAATTCGATCAGAGAGTATGCGAATTCGATCAGACAGTATGCGAATTCGATCAGACAGTACGCGAATTCGATCAGAGAGTATGCGAATTCGATCAGACAGTATGCGAATTCGATCAGACAGTACGCGAATTCGATCAGAGAGTATGCGAATTCGATCAGACAGTACGCGAATTCGATCAGACAGTACGCGAATTCGATCAGACAGTATGCGAATTCGATCAGAGAGTATGCGAATTCGATCAGACAGTATGCGAATTCGATCAGAGAGTATGCGAATTCGATCAGACAGTATGCGAATTCGATCAGAGAGTATGCGAATTCGATCAGACAGTATGCGAATTCGATCAGACAGTATGCGAATTCGATCAGACAGTATGCGAATTCGATCAGACAGTATGCGAATTCGATCAGAGAGTATGCGAATTCGATCAGAGAGTATGCGAATTCGATCAGACAGTACGCGAATTCGATCAGAGAGTATGCGAATTCGATCAGAGAGTATGCGAATTCGATCAGACAGTATGCGAATTCGATCAGACAGTATGCGAATTCGATCAGAGAGTATGCGAATTCGATCAGACAGTACGCGAATTCGATCAGACAGTATGCGAATTCGATCAGACAGTATGCGAATTCGATCAGAGAGTATGCGAATTCGATCAGACAGTATGCGAATTCGATCAGACAGTATGCGAATTCGATCAGAGAGTATGCGAATTCGATCAGACAGTACGCGAATTCGATCAGACAGTATGCGAATTCGATCAGACAGTACGCGAATTCGATCAGAGAGTATGCGAATTCGATCAGAGAGTATGCGAATTCGATCAGACAGTATGCGAATTCGATCAGACAGTATGCGAATTCGATCAGACAGTATGCGAATTCGATCAGACAGTATGTGAATTCGATCAGAGAGTATGCGAATTCGATCAGACAGTATGCGAATTCGATCAGAGAGTACGCGAATTCGATCAGACAGTACGCGAATTCGATCAGAGAGTATGCGAATTCGATCAGACGGTATGCGAATTCGATCAGACAGTATGCGAATTCGATCAGACAGTATGCGAATTCGATCAGACAGTACGCGAATTCGATCAGAGAGTATGCGAATTCGATCAGACAGTATGCGAATTCGATCAGACAGTATGCGAATTCGATCAGACAGTATGCGAATTCGATCAGACAGTATGCGAATTCGATCAGAGAGTACGCGAATTCGATCAGACAGTACGCGAATTCGATCAGACAGTATGCGAATTCGATCAGACAGTATGCGAATTCGATCAGACAGTATGCGAATTCGATCAGACAGTATGCGAATTCGATCAGACAGTACGCGAATTCGATCAGAGAGTATGCGAATTCGATCAGACAGTATGCGAATTCGATCAGACAGTATGCGAATTCGATCAGACAGTATGTGAATTCGATCAGACAGTACGCGAATTCGATCAGAGAGTATGCGAATTCGATCAGACAGTATGCGAATTCGATCAGAGAGTATGCGAATTCGATCAGACAGTATGCGAATTCGATCAGACAGTATGCGAATTCGATCAGACAGTATGCGAATTCGATCAGACAGTATGCGAATTCGATCAGACAGTACGCGAATTCGATCAGACAGTACGCGAATTCGATCAGACAGTACGCGAATTCGATCAGAGAGTATGCGAATTCGATCAGACAGTACGCGAATTCGATCAGACAGTACGCGAATTCGATCAGAGAGTATGCGAATTCGATCAGACAGTACGCGAATTCGATCAGAGAGTATGCGAATTCGATCAGACAGTATGCGAATTCGATCAG
Organism: Cetorhinus maximus; assembly: GCF_964194155.1. Classification (NCBI taxonomy): domain Eukaryota; kingdom Metazoa; phylum Chordata; class Chondrichthyes; order Lamniformes; family Cetorhinidae; genus Cetorhinus; species Cetorhinus maximus. The sequence goes on along the minus strand of NC_135897.1, from coordinate 97,006,562 downwards.
ACAGTATGCGAATTCGATCAGACAGTATGCGAATTCGATCAGAGAGTATGCGAATTCGATCAGACAGTATGCGAATTCGATCAGAGAGTATGCGAATTCGATCAGACAGTATGCGAATTCGATCAGAGAGTATGCGAATTCGATCAGACAGTATGCGAATTCGATCAGACAGTATGCGAATTCGATCAGACAGTATGCGAATTCGATCAGACAGTATGCGAATTCGATCAGACAGTATGCGAATTCGATCAGACAGTATGCGAATTCGATCAGAGAGTATGCGAATTCGATCAGACAGTATGCGAATTCGATCAGAGAGTATGCGAATTCGATCAGACAGTGTGCGAATTCGATCAGACAGTATGCGAATTCGATCAGACAGTATGCGAATTCGATCAGACAGTATGCGAATTCGATCAGAGACTATGCGAATTCGATCAGAGAGTATGCGAATTCGATCAGACAGTATGCGAATTCGATCAGAGAGTATGCGAATTCGATCAGAGAGTATGCGAATTCGATCAGACAGTATGCGAATTCGATCAGACAGTACGCGAATTCGATCAGACAGTACGCGAATTCGATCAGACAGTACGCGAATTCGATCAGACAGTACGCGAATTCGATCAGACAGTATGCGAATTCGATCAGACAGTATGCGAATTCGATCAGACAGTACGCGAATTCGATCAGACAGTATGCGAATTCGATCAGACAGTACGCGAATTCGATCAGACAGTATGTGAATTCGATCAGACAGTATGCGAATTCGATCAGACAGTATGCGAATTCGATCAGACAGTACGCGAATTCGATCAGACAGTATGTGAATTCGATCAGACAGTACGCGAATTCGATCAGACAGTACGCGAATTCGATCAGAGAGTATGCGAATTCGATCAGACAGTACGCGAATTCGATCAGACAGTATGCGAATTCGATCAGACAGTATGCGAATTCGATCAGACAGTATGCGAATTCGATCAGAGAGTATGCGAATTCGATCAGACAGTATGCGAATTCGATCAGAGAGTATGCGAATTCGATCAGACAGTATGCGAATTCGATCAGAGAGTATGCGAATTCGATCAGAGAGTATGCGAATTCGATCAGACAGTATGCGAATTCGATCAGACAGTATGCGAATTCGATCAGACAGTATGCGAATTCGATCAGACAGTATGCGAATTCGATCAGACAGTATGCGAATTCGATCAGACAGTACGCGAATTCGATCAGAGAGTATGCGAATTCGATCAGACAGTATGCGAATTCGATCAGAGAGTATGCGAATTCGATCAGAGAGTATGTATATTTGTTCAGTGAGCATGTGCATTTGATCAGAGAGCACATGTATTTGAATAGAGAATGTGTGTATTTGGTCAGAGAATATATGTATTTGATCAGGGAGGATGTATTTTTGATCAGAAGCATGTGTATTTGTTGAGAGAACAAGTGTATTTGGTAGTGGGGCCTGTGCATTTGATCAGAGAACGTGTGCATTTGGTCCGAGGGAACATGTGTATTTGGGGGAGAGAGCTTGTGATAATGTCAAGAGAGCATGTGTATTTGATCAGCGAGCAGGTGTATTTGATCAGAGGGCAGGTGTATTTGATCAGCGAGCAGGTGTATTTGATCAGAGGGCAGGTGTATTTGATCAGAGAGCAGGTGTATTTGATCAGAGAGCAGGTGTATTTGATCAGAGAGCAGGTGTATTTGATCAGAGTGCAGGTGTATTTGATCAGAGAGCAGGTGTATTTGATCAGAGAGCAGGTGTATTTGATCAGAGTGCTTGTGTAGTTGCTCAAAAACAAAAATACCTGGAAAAACTCAGCAGGTCTGACGGCATCTGTGGAGAGCGATACAGTTAACGTTTCGAGTCCGTATGACCCTTCATCAGAACTAAGACATATAGAAATGAGATGAAATATAAGCTGGTAGAAGGGGGTGGGACAGGAGAGCTCGATAAGGGGCCAGTGATAGGTGGAGGCCAGGAAGAGACTGCCAAAGATGTCATAGACAAAAGGACAAAGGGGTGGTGAGGGTGGTGATATTATCTAAAGGATGTGCTAATGGGGACATTAAGGGTAGAAAGCAGGACGAGCAAGGTACAGATAGCCCTAGTGGGGGTGGGCTGGGGGGAAGGGATTGAAATGGGCTAAAAGGTGGAGATGAAATGATAGATCAAAATAAATTTAAAAATAGGAGGGAAAAGAAAAAATATAGTTGTAAAAAAATTATAAATTGTTGGAAAAAGGGGGATCGGAAAGGGGGTGGGGATGAAGGAGAGAGTTCATGATCTGAAGTTGTTGAACTCAATATTAAGCCTGGAAGGCTGTAAAGTGCCTAATTGGAAGATGAGGTGCTGTTCCTCCAGTTTGCGTTGAGCTTCACTGGAACAATGCAGCAGGCCAAGGACGGACATGTGGGCATGAGAGCAGGGTGGAGTGTTAAAATGGCAAGCAACAGGGAGGTCTGGGTAATGCTTGCGGACAAACCGAAGGTGTTCCACAAAGCAGTCATCCAGTCTGCGTTTGGTCTCTCCAATGTAGAGGAAGCAGCATTGGGAGCAGCGAATGCAGTCGACTAAATTGAGGGAAGTGCAAGTGAAATGCTGCTTCACTTGAAAGGAGTGTTTGGGCCCTTGGACGGTGAGGAGAGGGGGAGTAAAGGGGCAGGTGTTGCACCTTCTGCGGTTGCATGCGAATGTGCCGTGGGAGGGGGTTGAGGTGTGGGGAGTGATGGAGGAGTAGACCAGGGTGTCCTGGAGGGTCAAATGGACTCGAAACGTCAACTGTATCCCTCTGCGCAGATGCTGTCAGACCTGCTGAGTTTTTCCAGGTATTTTTGTTCTAGGTTTCCAGCATCCGCAGTATTTTGCTTTTATCTGTGTGTATTTGCTCAGTGAGTTTTGTGTTTGGTCAGAGAGCATGCGCATTTGGTCAGAGAGCATGCGCATTTGGTCAGAGAGCATGCGTATTTGCTCAGAGAGCATGCGTATTTGCTCGGAGAGCGTGTATATTTGATCAGAGAGCATGTGATATTGGTTAGAGAGCATGTGTATTTGATTAGACTGCTTTTGTATTTGGTCAGAAAGCATGTATTTTTGATCAGAGAACATGTCTATTTGATCAGAAAGCATGTGTTTTTGGTGCGAGAGCATGTGTATTAGGTGAGACTGCATGAGATATAGCTCAGAGAGCATGCGTATTTGCTCAGAGAGCATGCGTATTTGCTCAGAGAGCATGCGTATTTGCTCAGAGAGCATGCGTATTTGCTCAGAGAGCATGCGTATTTGCTCAGAGAGCATGCGTATTTGCTCAGAGAGCATGTGCATTTGATCAGAAAGCACATGTATTTGGTCAAAGAGCATGTATTTTTGATCAGAGAACACGTCTATTTGATCAGAAAGAATGTGTATTTGGTCAAAGAGCATGTACATTTGGTCAGAGAGCATGTGTAGTTTGTCAGAAAGCATGTGTATTTGCTCAGTGAGCTTGTGTATTTGCTCAGTGAGCTTGTGTGTTTGGTCAGAGCGCCTGCGTATTCGGTCAGAGCGCCTGCGTATTCGGTCAGAGCGCCTGCGTATTCGGTCAGAGCGCCTGCGTATTCGGTCAGAGCGCATGCCTATTCGGTCAGAGCGCATGCCTATTCGGTCAGAGCGCATGTCTATTCGGTCAGAGCGCATGTCTATTCGGTCAGAGCGCATGTCTATTCGGTCAGAGCGCATGTCTATTCGGTCAGAGTGCATGTCTATTCGGTCAGAGTGCATGTCTATTTGGTCAGTGTGCATGTATATTTGGTCAGTGTGCATGTCTATTTGATCAGAGAGCATGTCTATTTGATGAGACTGCATGTGATATTGGTCAGAGAGCATGTGTTTTTAGGGAGAGCTCATGTGCCTTTGATAAGAGAGCATGTGTATTCGGTGAAAGAGCATGTGATATTGGTCAGAGAGCATGTGTATTTGATCAAAGAGCATGTGTATTTGATCAGAGAACATGTGTATTTGGTCAGATCACATGTGTATTTGGTCAGGCTATTAGCTAGTTGAAGTGTATCGACAAAGGATGAGGTGTTCAGTCTATTGCATGGAGTGTTCCTGCAGCCATGAGAAAGTGTTAAATAGGCATCATGTTCAGGACTGCCTTCAGTCTTTGCCTGCCTTTTCATTAGAATAGCTGGACTCGGTTGCAATTTTACTCAGCAAGTTGCGGGTTCAGGGCTTTGAACTCATATCTAGGCTGGTATTTCAATTGGGGGCACTACTGGGGTAGGGGTTCACTATCTGAGGGTCGGAACTGAGAGAAGGGGACACTGTCGGAAGGACAGTACTCAGGAAGTGCCTCACTGTTGGAGGTACTGTCTTTCAGATGGGGCTTTAAAGCAAAGTTCTGCCTTCCCTCTCAGGTGGGTATAAAAGATCCTATGACACTATTCAAGAGTAGTAGAGTTCCCCCAGTGCTGTGGCCAATATTGATCCAACAGATATCATTAAAACAAGTTATCTGGTGATTTATCACATTTTCTTTTATTCATTTATGGGATGTGGGCTTCGCTGGCTGGGCCAGCATTTATTGCCCATCCCTAATTGCCCTTGAGAAGGTGGTGGTGAGCTGCCTTCTTGAACCACTGCAGTCCATGTGGTGTAGGTACACCCACAGTGCTGTTAGGGAGGGAGTTCCAGGATTTTGACCCAGCGACAGTGAAGGAACGGCGATATGTTTCCAAGTCAGGATGGTGAGTGATTTGGAGGGGTAATTCCAGGTGATGGTGTTCCCATCTACCTGCTGCCCTTGTCCTTCTAGATGATAGTAGTCGTGGGTTTGGAAGGTGCTGTCCAAGGAGCCTTGGTGAATTCCTGCAGTGCATCTTGTAGATGGTACACACTGCTGCCACTGTGTGTTGGAGGTGGAGGGAGTGAATGTTTGTGGATGTGGTGCCAATCAAGTGGGCTGCTTTGTCCTGAATGGTGTGCAGCTTTTTCAGTGTTGTGGAAGCTGCACTCATCCAGGCAAATAGAGAGAATTCCATCACACTCCTGACTTGTGCCTTGTAGATGCTGGACAGGCTTTGGGGAGTCAGGAGGTGAGTTACTCATCACACAATTCCTAGCCTCGGACCTGCTCTTGCAGCCGTAGTATTTATATGGCTAGTCCAGTTCAGTTTGTAGTCAATGGTAACATCCAGGATGTTGATAATGGGGGGTTCAGTGATGGTAATGCCATTGAACATTAAGGGGTGATGGTTGGATTCACTCTTGTTGGAGATGGTCATTGCCTGGCACTTGTGTGGCGCGAATGTTACTTGCCACTTGTCAGCCCAAGCCTAGATATTGTCCAGGTCTTGCTGCATTTGGACATGGACTGCTTCAGTATCTGAGGAGTCGTGAGTGGTGCTGAACATTGTGCAATCATCAGCGAACATCCCTAATTCTGACCTTATGATGGAAGGAAGGTCATTGATGAATCAGCTGAAGATGGTTGGGCCTAGGACACTACCCTGAGGAACTCCTGCAGTGATGTCCTGGAGCTGAGATGACTGACCTCCAACATCCATAACCATCTTCCTTTGTGCTAGGTATGACTCCAACCAGCGGAGTTTTCCCCCTGATTCCCATTGACTCCAGTGTTGCTAGGGCTCCTTGATGCCACACTCGGTCAAATTCTGTTTTGATGTCAAGGGCAGTCACTCTCACCTCACCTCGGGAGTTCAGCTCTTTTGTCCATGTTTGAACCAAGGCTGTAATGAGACCAGGAGCTGAGTGGCCCTGGCAGAGCCAAAGCTGGACATCAGTGGGCAGGTTATTGCTAAGCAAGTGCCGCTCGATAGCACTGTTGATGACCCCTTCCATTATTTTTCTGACAATTGAGAGTAGACTGATGGGGCGGTAATTGGTCGGGTTGGATTTGTCCTGCTTTTTGTGGACAGGACATACCTGGGCAATTTTCCACATAGCCGAGTAGATGCCAGTGTTGTAGCTGTACTGGAACAGCTTGGCCAGGGGTGCGGCAAGTTCTGGAGCACAAGTCTTCAGTTCTATTGCCGGAATATTGTCAGGGCCCATAGCCTTTGCAGTATCCAGTGCCTTCAGCCATTTCTTGATATCACGTGGAGTGCTATTTGTGGAACCATGCTCTGTGCAAATTGGCTCTTGTGTTCCTTAAATTACAACAAATTGTCAAGGAAATTTCATTGGCTGTAAAGTGCTTTGGGACATCCCGAGATTGTGTAAGATGCAAGGCCAGGGTTTTTAGGATCGCCGGGTTTCCCTTCCCAGCAACCGACGAGTCAGTGGGAAACACATCCTTACCAACACTGTCTACCACTCAGAGCCTGAGAAAACATAGGGGGAGAGTGATTTAGTGAAAAGGAGCAGGCTCACTGGGCTTTATAGCTTTTTCTGGATTCTAACAATGTTTACACTCTTCCATGCATATCACAGATTGTACTTTAACCTGCAGCTTCACAATCCCTGGGTTAATCTTTCAATATCAGCTCCAACATGTTGAATATTTATTCAGAGTTCACTTCATTTAGAGAACTCTTTTGATTGCAACAATTTTTTAAAAAATAACAAACCTTTGCATGAATAACAATGAACAGATTCTACTCTAAATCATGGAACTATGTCTACACAGTGGTTCAATTTACATTGCGATACAATGAATACAAACTGGCATATATAACTCAGAATGGTATAATAGAGACATTTTTCACAAGAAACTTACATTAAACTCTCTCCTGCAGATAGCACTCAGGACAATGGAGGCCAGGTACAGAGGTGAGCCAACATTGCTGGGGCCTCAACTATTTACGATCTACATTAAAGACTTGGATGAAGGAACATGCTGTATAGTAGTCAAACTTGCTAACAATACAAAGACATGTAGGAAAGCAAGCCATGAGAAGCATGCAGAGAGGTTAAGTGAGTGGGCAAACATTTGGCAGATGGAGAATAGTGTGGGAAAATGAGAGGTTGTCCATATTGGCAGGAAGAACAGAAAAGCAGAATATTGTTAAATGGAGAGAGACTGCAGAATACTGCAGTACAGAGGGATCTGGGTGTCCTTGTACATGAATCACAAAAGATTAACATGCTTGTACTGCAAGAAATTAGAAAACCAAATGGAACGTTGACCTTTATTGCAATGGGGACATAATATAAAACAGGGAAGAATTGCTACAACTGTATAGGGCATTAGTGAGACCACATCTAGAGTACTTTTTACAGTTTTGGCCTAGTTAAGGAATGATATACTTGCATTGGAAGGTTCAATAGGTTGATTCCAGGTATGGAGGAATTTTCTTATGAGGAGAGGTTGAGTAGGTTGGGCCTGTACTCATTGAAATTTAGAAGAATGAGAGGGGACCTTATTGAAACATATAAGATTCTTAGGGGGCTTGACAGGGTAGATGCTGAGAGGTTGTTTCCCATTGTGGGAGAGTCTAGGACCAGAGGGCATAATCTTAGATTAAGGGGTTGCCCATTTAAGACAGAAATGAGGAGGAATTTCTTCTCTGAGGGTAATCAATCTGTGGAATTCTTTACCGCAGAGGGCTGTAGAGGCTGGGTTGTTAAGTATATTCAAGGCTGACATAGACAGATTTTTAATCAGTAAAGGAATCAAGAGTTATGGGGAAAAGGCAGGAAAATGGGTTTGAGGGTTATCGGATCAACCATGATCTCATTAAATGGCAGACCAGACACGATGAGCTGAATGGCCTACTTCTGCTCCTGCGTCTTATGGCCTTATGGAAGCAGTTCAGAGATTTCCTGATTCCTGGATGAAGGGGTTATCTTATGAGGAAAGGATAAGAAGGTTGGACAGATACTCATTGGAGTTTAGAAGAATGAAAGGTGATCTGATTGAAATACATAAGATTCTGAGGGGGCTTGACAGGGTGGATGCTGAGAGGGTGTTACCCCCTCAGTGGGGAATCTAGAAGAAGGGGGCAGTTTCAAAATAAGGGGTCTCCATTTAAGACAGGGATGAGGAAGAATTTCTTCTCTCAGAGGGTCAATAATTTTTGCCATTCTCTTCCCCAGAGAGCAGTGGTGGCTGGGTCATAAGGTCATGTCTGATTTGAATAAACTGAATACTGAATGTATTCAGCATTAAATAGGCTGAGGTAGATACATTTTTGATTGACAAGGGTATTAAGGGTTATAATCTTTAGAATGATCGACCCAAACGGAGTTGGTGTATTTGGTGACCGATTTCGTGCCTTTGGTGACGGCGTGTTTGGCCAGTTGCCCTGGCAGCAGGAGGCGGATGGCGTTCCGGATCTCTCTGGCCGAGATGGTGCGGTGTTTATTGTGGTGAATGAGGTGCGAAGCCTCGGAGGTGATGCGCTCAAATATGTCAACAACGAAGGAATTCATAACGCTCATGGCCTCGGTCTAGATCCTGGTGGGAGGGTGGACCTGGGTCAGCACCTTGTACACTGAAGTAGAATAACTCTGCTTGTGACATTTCCTCTGCTTCTTGGTGACTTTAGTCACCGACTGCTTCAACGCTTTGTGGGACACTCCGCCCTTAACCACAGCCCCCACTTCAGGCATTCCACTCAACTTGGACCAAGTCAAATCAAGGGTTATGGGGACAGGAAGGAAAGTGCAGTTAAGGACACAATCAGATCAGCTGTGATCATATTGAATGGTGGAATAGGCTCGGTGGGACAAGTGGTCTACTCTGCTCCTATTTCTTATGTTTCTTATAATTTCAGTGATATTATATATTTACGTTGAGATACACGTCCAGGACCCAATTCATTCCCATTAGTTTTGAGGCCCTTCATTCCTCCGGCCACTTGCTGACCTGTTCATTGTCTCTCAGCCCTGTCCTGAAGGTGTTGACTCACCAGAGAACCATTATTCAGACAGTCTGTACCTTGTTCATTCTTTAAGTGTGAGGTCCCAGAGGACTGGAGAATGGCCAATGTTGTTCCAATGTTTAAGAAGGGTAGCAGGGATAGTCCAGGAAATTACAGGCCGGTGAGCCTTACGTCAGTGGTAGGGAAATTATTGGAGAAGATTCTTCGTGACAGGATTTACTACCATTTGGAAGCAAATGGGCATATTAGTGAGGGGCGGCATGGTTTTATGAAGGGGAGGTCGTGTCTCACTAACTTGATCGAGTTTTTTGAGGAAGTGACAAAGATGATCGACAATGGAAGGACAGTGGATGTTATATACATGGATTTCAGTAAGGCCTTTGACAAGGTCCCTCATGGCAGACTGGTACAGAACGTAAAGTTGCAGGGGATCAGAGGTGAGCTGGCAAGATGGATACAGAATTGGCTTGGTCATAGAAGACAGAGGGTAGCAGTGGAAGGGTGCTTTTCTGAATGGAGAGCTGTGACTAGTGGAGTTCCGCAGGGATCAGTGTTGGGACCTTTGCTGTTTACAGTATACATAAATGATTTGGAGGAAAATGTAACTGGGCTAATTAGTAAGTTTGCAGACGATACTAAGGTTGGAGGAGTTGCAGATAGTGAAGAGAATTGTCAAAGGATACAACGAGATATAGATCGGTTGGAGACTTGGGCGGAGAAATGGCAGATGGAGTTTAATCCGGACAAATGTGAGGTAACGCATTTTGGAAGGTCTAATGCAGGCAGGAATTATACAGTAAATGGCAGAACCCTTAAGTGCATCGATGGGCAGAGGGATCTGGGTGTACAGGTCCACAGGTCACTGAAAGTGGCAATGCAGTTCAATAAGGTAGTCAGGAAGGCATATGGCATGCTTGCCTTCATTGGCAGGGGTATTAAGTACAAAAGCTGGGAAGTCATGCTGCAGCTGTATAGAACCTTGGTTAGGCCACACTTGGAATATTGCGTGCGATTCTGGTCACCACATTATCAGAAGGATATGGAGGCGTTGGAGAGGGTGCAGAGGAGGTTTACCAGGATGCTGCCTGGTCTGGAGGTTATTAGCTATGAGGAGAGGTTGGAGAAACTCGGATTATTCTCACTAGAGCGATGGAGATTGAGGGGCGACTTGATAGAAGTTTACAAAATTATGAGTGGCATGGACAGAGTAGATAGTCAGAAGCTTTTTCCCAGGGTGGAAGAGTCAATTACTAGGGGACATAGATTTAAGGTGAGAGGAGAAAACATTAGAGGAGATGTGCGGGGCAAGTTTTTTACGCAGAGGGTAGTGAGTGTCTGGAATTCGATGCCAGAGGAGGTGGTGGAAGCAGGTACGATAGTGGTGTTTAAGAGGCAGCTTGACAAATACATGAATAGGATGGGAATAGAGGGATACGGACCCCGGAAGTGCAAAATGTTTTAGTTGACGGGCAATATGATCGGCGCAGGCTTGGAGGGCCGAAGGGCCAGTTCCTGTGCTGTACTTTTCTTTGTTCTTTGTTCTTTGTTTCCACAATCTCAACAGGCTAATGGGCCTGTAACGTGGGACTGAGGGGCAGACGTGACGGAGTTGTATCATGAATTATATGTACGTGGGACCCACCTTGTTGATAGTGAGATTGTCAGGAATCAGTCACACAGCAGTTAGGAATGTGCCAGATGCCAATTGCTGAATTTTGAAAATATCTGTGGGTATGGTTCTTCCGCTCTCTGCTTGTTAAATCCATGATCACCATTTTAGCATCAAACTCTTACTTTGCAAGGCCATTATTAACCCACTTTCTACTTTATCACCTTATACCTCTTAAAGAATCATGACTGGACTGTGGCACTGTAACCTGATAAGTGCCCTTACACAGAAAGCAAGTTTTTAACCTTTACTTAAGGCTGGCTTTGAAGGAATGAAATGTAAACTGAAGGTGTTAATCTGGGCTGAATGTTAACAGGTGAACTCACAGATAAACAGTGGGAGGTATTCAAAGTTCTTTTTCAAAGAAATATTTAGAATAAGACAATTTGAGCATCCTCATGCACCGTGCACTGACACATTGAGCCCCAATCCCCTTTCACTACCGTTCACTTTAGCATCCGCCCTTTAACCTCTATATGCAGCCACTTCACTCGTTCCAGGGATATGGGGAGATGGTGGGCAAGTGAGGTTGAGGGATATGGGAAGAAAGTGGGGTTAAGGGGTAGGTTCCTTCTATAATTAACCTCTTCCTCCTCTGTGATCAGATACAAAGTTCTTATTTAATGGATTTCCCAATTTGTTGTTCTCTATTACAATATCTCCTGTATCACTCAAAAATGGGCCCCATCTCCCTTAGTCATTCTCTCATTCTTAATATATTTATAAAAGCTTTTACCACTAGCCTTAATGTTACTTGCAAGTTCTTATCAAATTCCCTTTTACAGCTCTAAATATATTCTCTGTATCTATCTTCTGCTTTCTATATTTTGCCCTGTCATCTAGGTTACCACTTCTCATCACTTGTGTAAGCCATTTCCTTTAGTTTTACACTGACTGTATATTGCGTCCAAGCTGACTATGGTTGTTACACAGTGAAACCTTTGCTCTTTAGGGAAATGTATTTTGTCTTATTCTAAATATTTCTTTGAAAAAGAACTTTGAATACCTCCCACTGTTTATCTGTGAGTTCACCTGTTAACATTCAGCCCAGATTAACACCTTCAGTTAACATTTCATTCCTTCAAAGCCAGCCTTAAGTAAAGGTTAAAAACTTGCTTTCTGTGTAATCTTTTTTTCCTTCTTGACCTTAATGTTAAACTCCGTCATGTTAAGGTCGCTGTTTGCAAGCTGGTCCTGCACTGTCAGATTAATTCTGGTTCACTACTCATCACTAAATCCAGAATGCTCTGCTCCTTTGTTGGCTCTGAAATGTATGATTTCATTAAATTGCTGTGCACTCTTGAAATTCATTGAACTGTTTAGCATTTCCCACCCTGTGAAATGAAATTCTCCCCTAATAACTGTTTTTGCCTTTGTTCCAAATCTTTCTGATCTCTGTATTTATGCATCACACTTCTACACCAGGACAGTTATTGTAGAAAACTACCAGCTGAAGTCTTGTATCCTTTACTGTTTAATTCTACCCAGTGTACCCCAGTGCCTGGTGATCCTCACTGACACCCCTCCTTTCACCTGCTGTAATATTGTCCTTTATCAATATTGCTGCTAGTGCGCTCCCTTTCCCAATTTCCCTGTCCTTTCTAAAGACTTTATAAGTTGATATATTAAAATCCCATTCATGCTTTCATGTTTGTTGCCAGGTCTATATCCATGTCAAACCTTTTGATCTGAACCCCTGCTTCTAATCTGTTGCGTTGCTAAGAGGCTCAGATAATTTGATCCATGCAGTTCATCTTCCGCTTCACATTGCAGCCCTGAAGCTTCTACCTGGGAATCCAGTATTCTTTAAGCAACATACAGGACAATTATTCATTTATGTTCAAGAAGGTGGGCCAAATAAGATGAAAGCAAAATACTGCAAATGCTGGAAATCTGAAACAAATTTCGAGTCTGTACAGCTTCTTCAGAGTCTGAAGGAGGGTCGTACGGACTCAAACCATTAACTCTGTTTTTCTCTACACAGATGCTGTTAGACCTGCTGAGTTTTTCCAACATTTTTTGTTTTTGGGCCTAATAAGATGCTGTATCCTGATTACACAAGGCACAGGAGACCTAAAAGTAACTGGGAGAGGAGTGCAAAGGGCATGTCACAGAACGTCACAAGAGACCTGCTGTTTCACCAAGAGAGGAATAAGCACCAAAGGACAATGAAATCTACTCACAGCTTTGCACATCCCTCAGAAACTTCCCAAAGCAACTTCCCAGAACAATTTATCCTGAGGTGTAGTCAGTATTCTAGACAAATTTAGAGCCAATATCCATGAAGCACAGTCCCAGAAATATACAATGAATAGCTTGTTAATCTGTTTTGGTGGTTGATGGAAAATTGTTAACCATGACACTGGGGAGAGGATCATCTCTCGTCAAATTGTGCATTCAGATCCATAACATCACTGTAGCCACACCAACAAAAGGGAGAACCTCAGTGTAGAGACATGACTGTATGATGAGTGCAGAGTATTTGGGAGGAACAGGTGACTTCAGACCTCTGGTTCCCAAAGCTCTCCATCTCTCGGGAATTTCCTCACATCAGGTCTGGGTCTGTTGTAGACTCATTGATGGAGATTGGTCACATGATTAATCTATAACTCTATTATCGTTTCATCATGTGACTATCAGATCAGTAAAGGTGAACAGAATCAGCCGTGACCTTTATCCGTCCAGCAATTCCAATTTTGTACATTTCATCTGAAAGATCATAGCGTCAACAATGTGACACTCCTTAAGTACTGACCCTCTTACAGTGCAGCACTCCCTCAGTACTGACCCTCTTACAGTACAGCATTCCCTCAGTATAGACTCTGAAAGTTCAGCGGTCCCTCAGTACTGACTCTCTGACAGTGCAGCGCTCCCTCAGTAGTGATCCTCTGACAGTGCAGCGCTCCCTCAGTACTGACTCTCTGACAGTGCAGCGTTCCCTCAGTAGTGATCCTCTGACAGTGCAGCACTCCCTCAGTACTGACTCTCTGACAGTGCAGCACTCCCTCAGTACTGACTCTCTGACAGTGCAGCACTCCCTCAGTACTGATCCTCTGACAGCGCAGCACTCCCTCAGTACTGACCCTCTGACAGTGCAGCACCCCCTCAGTACTGACTCTCAGACAGTGCAGCACTCCCTCAGTACTGACCCTCTGACAGTGCAGCACCCCCTCAGTACTGACTCTCTGACAGTGCAGCACTCCCTCAGTACTGACCCTCTGACAGTGCAGCACCCCCTCAGTACTGACCCTCTGACAGTGCAGCACTCCCTCAGTACTGATCCTCTGACAGTGCAGCACTCCCTCAGTACTGACTCTCTAACAGTGCAGCACTCCCTCAGTACTGACTCTCTAACAGTGCAGCACTCCCTCAGTACTGACTCTCAGACAGTGCAGCACCCTCTCAGTACTGCCTTGGATTTCCTGCTCATGTCTGAGTGGGGCTTATATCCATGACCTCCTGACTCAATAGTGAGAATGTTGAGCAATTCTGACACTTTGAAAACAACCACAAAGTATTGGTGACAATCGAGTTGGTATGACAACATGATAAACCCAGATGGTGTCACAGCAGTTTCAGCATCCTGGGCCTCTGGAAAATAAGCAGTCATTTTAATACCATCCTGTAGCACCAGACAGCAGACACTCAGCAAACAGGGTCCATGTGTTTGATTCAAAGCTCCAGCATGTATCGACTTGCAGTGGAGGACATGCCACTGTGGTGACTTCTCCCCTGGATATCTGTGCCTCCTGTGTAGTCATTGAAGCATACAGGAACATTGGAACATAGGACCTAGGAGCAGGAGTAGGCTATTCAGCCCTTTGAGCCTGCTCCACCATTCAGTAAGATCATGGCTGATCTGGTTGTGGTCTCAGCTCCACTTTCCTGTCTGCCCCCCATAACCCTTGACTCCCCTGTCTATCAAAAATCTGTCTAACTATAAGACCATAAGACATAGGAGCAGAAATTAGGCCACTCAGCCCATCGAGTCTGCTCCGCCATTCAATCTTGGCTGATAAGTTTCTCAATCCCATTCTCCCGCCTTCTCCCCGTAACCTTCGATCCCCTTACCAATCAAGAACCTATCTATCTCGGTCTTAAATACACTCAATGACCTGGCCTCCACAGCCTTCTGTGGCAATGAGTTCCATAGATTCACCATTCTCTGGCTAAACAAGTTTCTCCTCATCTATGTTCTTCCCTTTACTCTGAGGCTGTGCCCTCGGGTCCTAGTCTCTCCTACTAATGGAAACAGCTTCCCCACGTCCACTCTATCCAGGCCTTTCAGTATTCTGTAAGTTTCAATCAGATCCCCCCTCATCCTTCTAAACTCCATCAAGTATGTCCTCAAACGTTCCTCATATGTTAAGCCTTTCATTCCTGGGGTCATTCTTGTGAACCTCCTCTGGACCCTCTCTAGGGCCAGCACATCCTTCCTGAGATATGGGGCCCAAAATTGCTCACAGTATTCTAAATGTGGTCTGACCAGAGCCTTATAAAGCAGCACATCCCTGCTTTTAGATTCTAGTCCTCTCGAAATAAATGCCAACATTGCATTTGCCTTCCTAACTACCGACTCACCCTGCAAGTTAACCTTAAGAGAATCCTGGACTAGGACTCCCAAATCCCTTTGCACTCCAGATTTCTGAATTCTCTCCCCATTTAGAAAATAGTCTGTGCCTCTATTCTTCCTACCAAAGTGCATAACCTCACACTTCCCCACGTTGTATTCCATCTGCCACTTCTTTGCCCATTCTCCTAACCTGTCTAAATCCTTCTGAACCTCCCCGCCTCCTCAATACTACCTGTCCTTGAATAAATTTAAAGAACCAGCCTCCACTGCCTTCTGAGGAAGAGAATTCCACAGACTAATGACGCTCTGAGGGAAAAAAATTCTCCTCAGCTCTCTCTCTAAAAAGGGAAACTTCTTATTCTTCAACTATATCCCCTGGTTTTAGTCTCTCCCAGAAGAGGAAACACCTTCCGGGTATCTGCCCTATCAAATCTCCTCAGGATCTTATATGTTTCAATAATATTACCGTTCATTCTTCTAAACTCGAATGGATATGGGCCCAACATGTTCAACCTTTCTTCATAACCTTCACCTCAGGAATGAGTCAAGTGAACTTTGCCTGAACTGCTTCTAAAGCAATTATACTTCTTTTAAAATAAGGAGACCAAAACGATACACAGTACTCCAGATGTGTTTTCACCAAGGCCCTGTACAGCTGCAGTAAAACTTACTCACTTTTATATTCCATTCCCCCTGCAATAAATGACAACACTCCATTTGCCTTCCTCGTCACTTGCTGCGCCAGCATTCGAACTTTCTGTGAGTCATGTACCAGGACACCCAGACCCCTCTGTTCCACTGAGTTCTGCAATCTTTCTTCATTTAATTGGCATCCTGCTTTTCTATTCTTCCTGTTGTTAGGATCATTTCTCTCAAGGCTGAATGTTTCTTTTACAAAATGGAAGGACATGGCATGATCTGGACATACAGACGGTAACCTGGGATTTTTTTTGTTAAAAAGAGTCATAGGTTCACCTTGGGACTGTGAACAAGCAGCCTCTTCCCAGAAACCACCTGAGCTGTGTGGTGCTTGAGAAGTTGTTGTTTGTCTGTTTTGAACTGCAAAGCTCTTGAATTAATGAAAGGCTGGGAGACAGAAAGGCAATCACATGGCAGAGGGAAACCTTAAGTTTGAACCTGTGGTTTTGCTTTCAGTCTTATTGGGGAAAGGCTGAGAAGAGAATGCCATCCTGACGAGCGCTGTCTCCCTCTCTGCTTTGTGAAACCGCTCTTGACCTGTAGCCAGATAATCCTCATCTGAGTGTAGTTTGTCTGCATAATTTTGGACTTGCTGGCTGGGACAGGAAGAATTGGTCCAGCTATACTCCCCTCCACGCTGAAGTGTCGTTGGTGAGCTTCCCGACATCTACTGGGCCCACCCGAGGGAACTTCAGACCAACAGCATCCAGCCTCCATGAACCTTTATTTTCCCTTAGAAAGTTTTTTTCCATCTGTCCAACTCTGCAGAGACTGTGTGTGTGTGTGTGCGCGCGCGCTCACCTGTGTGCGTATGTACCTGTGCATCTGTGTGCGCCTGTGTGTCTGTGCATCTGTGTGCGACTATGCATGTGTGTGTGTGTCTGTGCGTCAGTGTGTCTGTGCACGTGTGTCTGTGCGTGTGTGTGCCTGTCTGCACGTGTGTGCCTATGTGCGTGTGTGTCTGTGCGTGTGTGTACCTGTGCCTGTCTGCACGTGTGTGCCTATGTGCGTGTGTGTGTGTCTGTGCGTGTGTGTGCCTGTGCCTGTCTGCACGTGTGTGCCTATGTGCACGTGTGTGTCTGTGCACGTCTGTGCGTGTGTGTGCTGGGGAAGTTTAAAAGGGTTAGTTAGTTACAATTCCAGATTACAATCGTATGGCAACCAGTTCTTGAAACTTCTTTAAAAGAAGTTTTGTTTTATAATAAATAAATCATTCTGAGGATTTTTTTTGAAAGAAGGATGGTCAGTCTTTTATTCTGGGCACTAAAAGTATAGGTAAACAATTGGCCATTTTCATGAGAAAATTAAACATTTAAATTAATGGTACAGCCTGCAGATTAGTGGGATTTGATAATCCACGCACTCCTCCGATCCAGGTTGTAACAGTGCCAAAGTGAAGTTCACATTTTCCCAAATAATATTCCATCCGCCGAATTTTCCCTCACTCACTTAACTTGCCCATATCCCTTTGTAGACTCTCTACCTTCTCCTCACAACTTACTTTCTTATCTATCTGCAAATTTAGCAATCTTACATTCAGTTCCTTTGTCCAAATCATTGACATTGAATGTAAACAGTTGAGGCCCCAGCACTGATCCCTTTGGCACTCCATTTCTTACCAACCCAAAAAAGCCTCTAATCTCCCTCAGTAAACAGAATGTTGCATCTTTGCTGCCATTTTTTCTGTTATATTAAAACAGAATCAGAGCAGACTGATCAGAATCTGAATCTGAAGCCTCTGTCTGAGAGTAAAAACTGAAATCCGTCCATCACAATCCAATATTTGCTCCTCAGTTTCTCTGCACCAGCCAATCCAACTGTGCAGTTCCAACGATCCTGCAGAACCTCCAGTCCGTTCCCCAGCTCATTTCAGGTGTAACATCATCATTGAGACTATGGCCGGATATTCAGGCATGAAGGAATATCAGAGCTGACTCATCATTCAGGCAACAATCACACACAAAGTAATCAAACTCCCAGTCTAATCCCACTCTCCCCCTCACCCTTTAATATCCCACCCAGTCTAATCCCGCTCTCCCCCTCACTCCCCGCACCCTTTAATATCCCACCCAGTCTAATCCCACTCTCCCCCTCACTCCCCGCACCCTTTAATATCCCACCCAGTCTAATCCCACTCTCCCCCTCACTCCCCGCACCCTTTAATATCCCACCCAGTCTAATCCCACTCTCACCCTCACTCCCCACACTCTTTAATATCCCACCCAGTCTAATCCCACTCTCCCCCTCACTCCCCACACTCTTTAATATCCCACCCAGTCTAATCCCACTCTCCCCCTCACTCCCCGCACCCTTTAATATCCCACCCAGTCTAATCCCACTCTCCCCCTCACTCCCCGCACCCTTTAATATCCCACCCAGTCTAATCCCACTCTCCCCCTCACTCCCCGCACCCTTTAATATCCCACCCAGTCTAATCCCACTCTCCCCCTCACTCCCCGCACCCTTTAATATCCCACCCAGTCTAATCCCACTCTCCCCCTCACTCCCCGCACCCTTTAATATCCCACCCAGTCTAATCCCACTCTCCCCCTCACTCCCCGCACCCTTTAATATCCCACCCAGTCTAATCCCACTCTCACCCTCACTCCCCGCACCCTTTAATATCCCACCCAGTCTAATCCCACTCTCCCCCTCACTCCCCGCACCCTTTAATATCCCACCCAGTCTAATCCCACTCTCCCCCTCACTCCCCGCACCCTTTAATATCCCACCCAGTCTAATCCCACTCTCCCCCTCACTCCCCACACCCTTTAATATCCCACCCAGTCTGATCCCACTCTCCCCCTCACTCCCCGCACCCTTTAATATCCCACCCAGTCTAATCCCACTCTCCCCCTCACTCCCCGCACCCTTTAATATCCCACCCAGTCTAATCCCACTCTCCCCCTCACTCCCCGCACCCTTTAATATCCCACCCAGTCTAATCCCACTCTCCCCCTCACTCCCCGCACCCTTTAATATCCCACCCAGTCTAATCCCACTCTCCCCCTCACTCCCCGCATCCTTTAATATCCCACCCAGTCTAATCCCACTCTCCCCCTCACTCCCCGCACCCTTTAATATCCCACCCAGTCTAATCCCACTCTCCCCCTCACTCCCCGCATCCTTTAATATCCCACCCAGTCTAATCCCACTCTCCCCCTCACTCCCCACACCCTTTAATATCCCACCCAGTCTAATCCCACTCCCCCCACCCTCAATGCCTCACCCTGCTGTGTTTCCCCCTCTCTTTTTCCCTGTTTCCCGGCTTGGCTGTGATCTGGGAATGTTGAGCAATGACGCGGCGGCCTGGAATGTGTCCTGACGTCAGGTTGCTCGGTTCCCGGGAATCGGAGGCACCGGGATTGAGGGAGTGAGAGAGGGAGAGCGGCCGAGCGGAGGGAGTGAGGGTGAGTGAGTGCGGAGCTTCTGCCGCCGATACAATGTTGCTCCTGATCCGATACATTGTTCCCGGGGCTTCTTCCTGTTCCCAGCTTCCAGCCCGGATACAATGTGTCCGGCCCCCCTCCCATCCCCGGAGCCTCTCCCTCCGGCTCCCTCCCCCACTCCACTCCCGGAGCCTCTCCCTCCGGCTCCCTCCCCCACTCCACTCCCGGAGCCTCCCGCCCCCCTCACTCCCGCCCTGAGTGACTCCGACTCCCCCCCAGTTCCGGGACCCGGAGGATGGGTCCCCGGTCTCGGTTTGAGACCTTCACTCCCGGTGCCGGTTCTCCACTCTGCAGTTAGTGAGTGAGTCGGCGCCGCCGGGCCGGCCGGGCCAGGCCAGGCCGAGGATGGAGCTGGGCCTAGTCGGCACCAGCTGGATTGACACAGGCCGCGGGGCTGGAGTGAGGATCCTGAGCCCCCAGTGAGCCGGGGCCTGGGCCCCTCTTTCCTGACGCTCATTACTGCGCATTGTGGGATCTTGCTGTGCACACCTTGCTGCCCACATGGGAAGACACTCAGATTATTTGGCTGCCCAGCACCTTGGGACGGGCCCTGGGCCTGGGCCTGGGGCCTGGGGGAAGCGTTGGCCATCCTGCAGTGACCTGGCCTGGGAGGGAGCTGATATTAGGGATTAATATTAGGAATGGTTTGGACTCATTGAATCTTGCTGAACATTCCTATTATATAGAATTTAGGCACCTGGGTGACATTTACACATTTAGGATAAGGAGAACTGGAAAATGCAGGAGGAAATGTTTTCCCAAAAGGAAAGCAGGATGAGGGACAGGTTACAGGCAGAAACAGTGGAATATAAATATCTAATGGGTTTCGAGAAAGAGTGAGACAGCATCTTGTTAACAAATGTAATACACGGGTTATGAACAATTCACCAAAGAACTAGTGTGGATAGAAGCGCTAGATGACCTCAAGGGAATACTGAATAGGAGGGCTGAGGGGCTGAAGCAAACACTGGATAGAAGCGCTAGATGGGCTGAAGGGGACACTAGATCAGTAGGAGGGCTAGATGGGCTGAAGGTTCCTCCTGCCTGAACCTCCTGCTGTGTGACTTAACTCCAGAAATGCATAGTATGACTTAACAAGACATATCCATCCCCATGTTTAGTACTTTACCATCCCAATTGCAAAGCTGTTCAGTCAGTGACAGCATTGCCTGGTGTGATGCTGAGCCATGCGGCCTTCCAAGTGCCCCCCACCCCCCAGTTGGATCCCTCGTGTGTGTTGAGCAAACTAATCTCAGTGTGGCAAAATTAGGAATAATAAAATCAGCTGATGCTCCAACTCCTCATTGTCTGCATTAACTTCTCTGCTCTGGTCTTTGTGCTCGTTCACTTACGTTGACTTCCAGTAACATGCTGGGCGCATAACCCAGAGGTAGATGGGTCGAAACCACTCTCTGATATTTAGACAGGAACCTCCACGTTTAGTATGGTGGTTCGTATCCCCGACTGTCACACGGGAGCCCAGAGTTCAATCCCCCAGCGGGGATGCCAGTCCTTGGTCCAAACGTCACCCGTGACGGGAAGGGTGGTTCTAGTGGCACGGTGATGTAGTGGTCAGCACTGCTGCCTCACAGCTCCAGGAACCCGGGTACAATCCTGACCTCGGGTGTCTGTGTGGAGTTTGCACGTTCTCCCCTGCGTCTACGTGGGTTTCCTCTGGGTGCTCTGGTTTCCTCCCCCCACCCAAAGATGTGCTGGTTAAGGTGGATTGGCTACAGTAAATTGTCCCTTAGTGTGTGTGCCATGTGACGAACTGGGTGTACCCCACCTAGTGCCCGTTGTCTGTGGGAATCGGCTCCGACTCCCCACGACCCTGAATTGGATGAAGTTGTTCTGGAAAAGTGAGTATTAGCCCAGACCTTCCAGTATCTGGATTGTCGGAGACTGGACACACAAATGAAGGTGTGCGTATGGACCTTGTGGAAGTCCAGACGTGCTGACCTCTGAGGGAATTACCCAGGAAGCATGAATTCCCGATGGGCAATTTCCCTGCTTAAAAAAAAAACACCTCAAAGTTAAAATTCTCATCCTTATGTTGAAATCCCTCCCTAGCCTCGCCCCTCCCTATCCCTATAACTTCCTCCAGCCCTCCGAGGTATGTACTCCTCTAATTCTGGCCTCTTGTATATCCCCGATTTTAATCCCTCCACTAATGGCACCATGCCTTCAGCTGCTGAGGCCGTAAGCTCTGGAATTCCCTCCCTAAACCTCTCTGCTGCTTCAGCACTTTCCTTGAAACCTGTCTCTTTGACTAAGCTTTTGGTTACCTCCTAAAATTTCCGTATGTGGCACAATGCCAAATTTTAATGTATCTGTGCTCCTGTGAAGTACCTTGAAACATTTTGTTATTTAAAGTTGCTATATAAATGCAAGTTTGTTTCGAAGTCGGGGCAGGATAGGATCAGGTTCACACTTTTATGTAATTTCTTTATTGATGACAGCTGATATTTTCATTAAGAGTTAAAAAATGCCTCTTAAAGGGGCAAGACCAATAAATTAAATTAGAACAAATTTAAATGAATCTTATCAAATTAGAGTAAAATGTTAATGAAGCCCCTGTTGCTTACTGGTTGCAAAAGGCCACGAGCATGTTAACGGATACCGCATTCTCCATCCCCGGAGAAATCCGGGTGTGGGTGTATCCTGGGAAGAGAGGCAGGGTGTCAGAATGAATGATCTCCTGACATACAAACATTTGAACAAGGAGCAGGAGTAGGCCACTCGGCCCCTCGAGCCTGCTCCGCCATTCAATAAGATCATGGCTGATCTGATTGTAATCCACCCCCCCTCCACCACCCATGTCTAGCCTTGATAACCTTTCACCCCCTTGTTTATCAAGGATCTATCTCTGCCTTAAAAATATTCAAAGACTCTGCTTCCACTGCCTTTTGAGGAAGAGAGCTCCAAAGACTCACAACCCTGTGAGAGAAAAAGGTTCTCCTCATCTCTGTGTTAAATGAGCGATCCCTTATTTTTAAACCATGACCCCTAGTCCTAGATTCTCTCACAAGAGGGGAGTGACATTCTCTCCACATTCACTCTGTCAATCTTACTCTTCCAAACCACTCCAATGGATACAAGCCTCATCTGTCCAACCTTTCCTCATTTTTAAAAATTCATTCATGGGATGTGGGCATCGCTGGCTAGGTCAGCATTTATCACCCATCCCTAATTGCCCTTGTTCAGAGGGCATTTAAGAGTCAACCACATGGGTAGGCCAGACCAGGTAAGGACAGCAGATTTCCTTCCCTAAAGGGGCATTAAGTGAACCAGATGGGTTTTTACAACAATGGTTTCATGGTCATCATTAGACTTTTAATTCCAGATTTTTATTGAATTGAAATTCCACCACCTGCCATGGTGGGATTTGAACCTGGGTCCCCAGAGCATTACCCTGAGTCTCTGGATTACTAGTTCAGCAACAATTCCACTATGCCATTGCATCTTTGTGAGAGACAACCTGCCCATTCCTGTCCTCCTGCTGTGTGGAGCTATGGATGACCACCTTGGCCAGGCCCAGGAGCAGTTCCATGAGGAGGTCCTCTGAACCGACCACTCCACTCTGCCCTGGGTGGCCAAAGGTCAGCCTCAACCTTGTTGGCCCTCAGTTGGATGCCTTACCGTGAAACACTATTTGTTTCATGTGCAGATTGTCCAGTTGTGAAATGGTTGAATATAATGAACTGTCCTTCAGTGCAATACAAAATATATGTTGAATTTGGACATGTTATATGTTGAGATGTAGGTTTGTACTCACATTCTAGTCAACTGAATGCATCATGTTTATCACAAGCTCAACACAGATGAGTTTTTTATGTTTGTTCTTGGGCTGAGTGTTGCTGGTGACATCAGCATTTATTGCCCATCCCTAATTACCCTTAAGCAGGTGGTGGTGAGTTGGCTGCTCAAGGGCAGTGCTGGAAAGGTAATAAATGCTGATGTTGCCAGCAACAGTCACAGCCCGAGAGCAATTTAGAACATAAACAAATGGATGCCATTCAACCCTGATTAAATTCACACTAATTTACATCCTTTCTGTTACCCGTCTCCCCATCCTCAAATTCTCTTTGTGTTGATCAGTTGGTTGTGTAAAGTTGTTCTTATTGGCCCTGAGTGTGCCTTTCACCTCTGACCTCAGTCCTTGTCCTCTTGTCATGGTTCATGTTGATCTAATGCTCTACGACCTCTTCCATATTAAGAGAAAGGTGGAGGCTACTTAAAAATAATGATTGTCAGGACGTGGGTGCTGCTTGCATTTATTGTCCAGCTGGAAGCCACTGAGCATGTTTGGTACAACTTAATAATTTCCTGGGCCACTTCAGAGTTTCAACCATGTTGGTGTGGGACGATTCTCAACTGCTACAGTGGGATCTGAACACTCTGAATTACTGCATCATCATTTCCCTGTACCATTGATGACAAACAACAGATTGCTCAAGATTGTTTTCTAATCCAGAATGTTCCCAGGGATGTGGGGGTTTAGTTACAAAGTTAGGTTGGAAAGGCAGGTAAAAACAAAAAGCTACTGCGGATGCTGGAAATCCAAAACAAAAACAGAATTACCTGGAAAAACTCAGCAGGTCTGGCAGCATCGGCGGAGAAGAAAAGAACTGACGTTTCGAGTCCTCATCCGCTGAAGGGTCACGAGGACTCGAAACGTCAGCTCTTTTCTTCTCCGCCGATGCTGCCAGACCTGCTGAGTTTTTCCAGGGAATTCTGTTTTTGTTTTGGAAAGGCTGGTGTTGTTCTCCTTGGAGCAAAGGAGATTGAGGGGAGATTTGATTGAGGTGGAGAAGATTATGACAGGATTGGATAAGGTAGACAAGGAAAAGCTGTTCAAGTAGTCTTGTGTATAGCTTCACCAGGTTGACACCTCATTTTTAGGTATGCCTGGTGCTGCCCCTGGCATGCCCTCCTGCACTCTTCATTGAACCAGGGTTGATGGTAATGGTAGGGTGGGAGAATATGCTGGGCCATGGCATAGTGGTGTTGTCACTGGACTGGTGTTCCAGACACCCAGGGTAATGCTCTGCTGACTCGGGTTCGAATCCCACCACGGCAGATGGTGAAATTTGAATCCAATAAACATCTGGAATTAAAGTAAAAAATATGGAATTAAATTAATGATGACCATGAAATGATTGTTGTAAAACCCATCTGGTTCACTAATGCCCTTTAGGGAAGGAAATCTGGCACCCTACATGTGGCTCCAATTGCTAAGCAAGTGCCACTTGATAGCACCTTCACTTGTAGGCCAGAAGATTTCCTTTCCTAAAGGATGTTAGTGAACCAGATGGGTTTTTACAATGGTTGCATGGTCATCATTAGACTTTTAATTCTAGATTTTTATTGAATTCAAATTCTGCCATCTGCTGTGGTGGGATTTGAACCTGGGTCTCCAGAGCAATACCCTGGGTCTCTGGATTACTAGTCCAGTGGCAATGCCACTACACCATCACCTCCCCTTGTGGGGATATTTGCTGATGACTCCACAATGTTCAGTACCATTCGCGACTCCTCAGATGCTGAAGCAGTCCATGCCCACATTCACCAAGACCTGGACAATATCCAGGCTTGGGCTGACAAGTGGCAAGTAATACTCATGCCACACAAGTGTCAGGCAAAGACTATCTCCAACAAGAGAGAATCTAACCATCATTCCTTGACATTCAATGGCATTACCATTGTTGAATACCTCACTATCAACATCCTGGGATTTACCATTGACCAGAAACTGAACTGGAGTAGCCATATAAATACTGTGGCTACTAGAACAGGTCAGAGGTTAGGAATCGTGCGATGAGTAACTCACCTCCTGACTCCCCAAAGCCTGTCCACCATCTACAAGGGACAAGTCAGGAGTGTGATGGAATACTCTCCACTTGCCTGGATGAGTGCAGCTTCAACAACACTCAAGAAGCTGGACACCGTCCAGGACAAAGAAATCCGCTTGATTGGCACCACATCCTCCACTTTGTCCACTCACTCCCTCCACCACCGATGCACAGTAGCAGCAGTGTGTACCATCTATAAGAAACACTGTAGCAACTCACCAAGGCTCCTTCGGTAGCGATCTCCAAACCCATGGCCTCTCCCACCTAGAAGGACAGCGGCAGCAGAAACATGGGAGCACCAGCCCCAGGAAGTTCCCCTCCAAGCCGCTCACCATCCTGACTTGGAAATATATCACCGTTCCTTCACTGTTGTTGGGTCAAAACCCTGGAACTTCCTTCCTAACAGGACTGAGGGTGTACCTACACCACATGGACTGCAGTGGGTCAAGAAGGCAGCTTACCCCCACCTTCTCAAGTGGCAGTTAGGATGGGCAATAAATGCTGGCCCAGCCAGCGAAGCCCACATCCCATTAACGATTAAAATTGAATTCACACACTCAGTGCTACAGTTCTCATCATAATCCTCCATCATATTCTTCAATAAATGAACAGTCTGTAAGTCTGTGGGTTTATTAATGCCCAGAGTGTGTTCCAGTATTCAAGGAGCTGAATATTTCGGACAGACTTCTGTCTCGGTGTCTGTTGTCAATCTTTACACATTGGTAGTGGTGTTAAGTGTGATTCTGGTATTGGCTAAACGTTACATCATAAATCAAAAGACAAGTAAATTTAAGAACACACACTGTGTTTTATCATGCAAGCTCTCGACCTTTTATAAAGTGCAGAGATAAATGATAAACCTGATGCCTTGCAACTCTTTTCCACCAACACCAACTCCCCCACCCCTGTAAGGTGTGACTCAGCCTGCGGTGCGAATAGCTGCCTCGTATCTCAGCCAGTTCACAAACCCTCCATGTAAATGAGAGCTTGGACATTGTCAACATCTTGTTGGACTGTTGGAGAGATTGGAGTTGTGACCTGGGAATCTGAAGGCTCCAAATGTGGAAATCCCAGCACAGCCTACTGGAGAGTAATCAAGGACAGAGATTGTGCTCCATCATTGTCTTGTGTCCAGCATCATTAAGGGCAGATATAAGGTTGTCACCCAGTGCCCTGATATTCCATTGTTTTTCCCGTCACCTCTGGTGCATAGAGAGGAGGACTACATGGCAAAATGCACATCTGTGAAGGGATGCAAAGTGATGGACTGTGGCGGTGCAGTTTCCAGTTTGTGCTCTCTTTACACATATCAGGAGATAGGAAAACTGTCCTTTGCTACAGTCTTACTGGGTTTGCTAAGTTATAGAATTGGCAATTAAAATAAATGTCTAGAAACATATCAAAAATTGCCTCATGATAACTTCAAATGTTTATCATTAATATCTGTATCACTGCATTAAACCTCAAAAATGATTCAGGACGGATATTTCAGAAACAAAATTTCTGATGCAAATAAAAGCAAAAGAAGAAGCAATCTTTACCTGTCACCCGAGAAACCACAGACACAGGTGCTGAAAACAGAAAGAAAGCAATTCTTCAAATAAATGTCGATGCTGTAAATGCAAGCCTTAAGTACTCCATCACAATTTTGTTTTGAAGTCTTTTGATCAAATAGTAATGAAACTCTGAGATTCTCACAGGGAAGAGCAGGTGTCAAGTTATAGACTGCACCAATTAGATACTCAAAAACTTTGCAAGCGGCAACAATCTTCAGCTATTTAGCTAAAAATATTCAGTTGAAACCAAGGTTTTTGAACTGGCTAAATTTCAGAAGTAAAATTGTTTAGCAAGACATTAAAAGACGAGAGAATTCAGTCACTAATAATGGAAGAGAGATGCGGGAAGAAATATGCAGACAAATTAGATATTTGAGTAAAAAAATAGAATAATCATGGGAGATTTCAACTACCCTGATACGAATTGAATAAAAGAGGTTCAATGAAGAGGGCATGTCAGGAGCAGCACCAGGCATACCTAAATATGAGGTGCCAACCTGGTGAAGCTACAACACAGGACTACTTAAATGCCAAATAGCATAAGCAGCAAGTGATAGACAGTTCCACTAAGCGGTTCCACAACCAACGGATCAGATCTAAGCTCTGCAGCCCTGCCACATCCAGTTGTGAATGATGGTGGACAATTGAGCAACTCACTGGAGGAGGTGGCTCCACAAATATTCCCATCCTCAATGATAGGGGAGCCCAACACATCAGTGCAAAAGATAAGGCTGAAGCATTTGCAACAATCTTCAGCCAGAAGTGCTAAGTGAATGATCTGTCTCGGCCTCCTCTGTAGGTCCTCAATATCACAGATGCCAGTCTTCAGCCAATTTGATTCACTCTACATGATAAGAAATGGCTGAAGGCATTGGATACTGCAAAGACTATGGGCCCTGACAATGTTCCGGCAACTGAAGATTTGTGCTGCAGAACTTGCTGTGCCCCTAGCCAAGCTGTTCCAATAAAACTACAACTCTGGCATCTACCTGGCAATGTGGAGAATTGCCCAGGTATGTCCTGTACACAAAAAACAGGACAAATCAAACCCAGACAATTACTGCTCCATCGGTCTACTCTCAATCATCGGTAAAGCGATGGAAGGGGCCATCAACAGTGCCATCAAGCAGCACTGGCTTAACAAAAACCTGCTCACTGATGCTAAGTTTGGGTTCCGCCAGGGCCGCTCAGCTCCTGACCTCATTACAGCCGTGGTTCAAACATGGACAAAAGAGCTGAACTCCGGATGTGTGGTAGGAATGACTGTCCTTAATTTCAAGGTCGCATTTGACCGAGTGTGGTATCAAGGAGCCCTAGCAAAACTGGAGTCAATGGGAATTGGGGGAAAACTCTCTGCTGGTTGGAGTTGTACCTAACACAAAGGAGGATGGTTGTGGTTATTGGAGGTTAGTCATGTCAGTTCCAGGACACCACTGCAGGAGTTCCTCAGGGTAGTGTCCTAGGCCCAACCATCTTCAGCTGCTTCATCAATAACCGTCCTTCCATCGTAAGGTCAGAAGTGGGGACGTTCGCTGATGATTGCACAATGTTCAGCACCATTTGCGACTCCTCAGATACTGAAGCAGTCCATGTCCAAGTGCAGCAAGACCTGGATGATATCCAGGCTTGGGCTGATAAGTGACAAGTAACATTCATGCCACACAAGTGCCAGGCAATGAGTATTCCAAAAAGAGAGAATTTAACCATTGCCCCTTGACATTCAGTAGCATTACCATCACTGAATCCCCCACTATAAACATCCTGGGATTTACCATTGACCAGAAACTGAACTGGACTAGCCATATAAATACTGTAGCTACAAGAGCAGGTCAGAGGCTAGGAATCCTGTGGTGTGTAACTCACCTCCTGACTCTCCAAAGACTGTCCGCCATCTACAAGGCACAAGTCAGCAATGTGATTGTATACTCTCCACTTGCAGGGATGAGTGCAGCTCCAACAACACTCGAGAAGCTGGACACCATTCAGGACAAAGCAGCCGCTTGATTGGCACCCCATCCACAAACAATCACTCCCTCCCGAGTCACAGTGGCATCAGTGTGTACCATCTACAAGATGAACTGCAAGAACTTACCAAGGCTCCTTTGCAGCACCTTCTAAACCCACAACCAGTACCATCCAGAAGGACAAGGCAACATATACATGGTGTTCCCCTCCAAGCCAAACACCATCCTGATTTGGAAATATATCGCCATTCCTTCATTGTTGCTGGGTCAAAATCCTGGAACTCCCTTGCTAACAGCACCGTGGGTGTACCTACACCACATGAACTGTAGCGGTTCCAAAAGGCAACTCACCACCACTTTCTCAAGGGCAATTAGGGATGGGCAATAAATGCTGGCCCAGCCAGCGAAGCCCACATCCCATGAATGAATAAATAAAATAATAGGTAAAGGGGATATGGGAATGGGGTTCCTACAATGTGCACAGAAGTCTTCTAATTCAATATGTAAAATCCCAACCAGGGAAGATTCACTATTTGATGTAGTCATGAGGAATGAACTAGTGCCAATAAGAGAAGTAAAAGTAGGGGAACATTTGGGCAATCTGTTAATAATATTATACACCTTAAGATGATGATTAAGAATGGCATAAGTATGATGAAAACCAAGCTAATAGATTGGTGAAAAGCTGATTTTGAGGAGCTGAGGATAGAACTTTGGAACATAAATTGGGTGACAATGTTGTCAAACAATGATGTCGAACGACAGTGGGAGATATTTAAAATGGTGTTCAACAGAGTGCAGGGAAGATATGTTCTGCTAAAAGGAAAGAACAAACTAAATACTAGTGAGACTCTGTAGTTGAACGAAGACATAAGGGAACAATTGAAGGTTAGTAAAGGGGCAACATTAAGTACATGGACAGTAGAGGCGTGCATGGTATGAGAGAATATGAAGAGATTAGAAGAGAGATCAGAAGCAATTTAGGAAGGCAAAGAGGACCTATGAAATTAAGTTATCAAGGAACATAAAACAAAATACTGAAATATTTTACCGCTTTATCAATAAAAATAAAGGCTGTGATGGAAATAGAACCATTAAGAGATTGACAGGATATTGTTACCACAGGTAACAATAGAGAGATGGCAGAAATATTAAACAATGATTTCACTTTGGCATTTACATGGGAGATAGAACGGGTCACCATCTGGGACATGACACTGAATAATGAGATGAATAATAAAATAAATGCATTTTAATTAAAAGGGATGTTGAATAAACTAAACAAACTCAAACAGGATAAAGCCCCTGTTCTGGGTGGATTGCATCTACCAATTTTAAAAGAATCCAGGGAAGAGACAGCAGAGGCATTACTACACATATTTAATAAGTTGTTAGAATAAAGTGTGGTGCCAGAAGGCTGGTAGATAGCTAATGTAATTCTTGTATTTAAGAAGGGGGCAGAACATGTCCAG
This sequence comes from Cetorhinus maximus, assembly GCF_964194155.1. Classification (NCBI taxonomy): domain Eukaryota; kingdom Metazoa; phylum Chordata; class Chondrichthyes; order Lamniformes; family Cetorhinidae; genus Cetorhinus; species Cetorhinus maximus. Next base: position 96,976,490 of record NC_135897.1, on the reverse strand, counting down.
GGAATTATAGACCAGTCAGTTTAACATCAGTAACAGGAAAAATAATGGAATCCTTACTTAAGGAGAGGACAGAAGAAGATCTAGAGAAGAAAAATATATTTAAAGAATAGGGAGGTCGTGGGGGGTGGGGGGGCGGGGGGTGGGGGGCGGTCAGCATTGATTTTGAAAGGGTAAATCTTGCTTCACCAACTTTATTGAATGTTATGAGGAGGTAACAGAGAGTAGACAGTGGTAATACAGTGGATGTAATTTATCTGAGTTTTCAAAAGCCCTTTGCTAAGGTGCCCTATAATAATGTGGAGTCAGGGGACCAATGGTAGAATGGATTAATAGCTGGCTTCAAGGCATTATAAATATCCTGAAGGTTACCATTGACCAGAAATGGAACTGGACCATCCATATAAATACCGTAGTTACAAGAGCAGGCCAGAGGCTGGGAGTTCTGTGGCGAGTAACTCATCTCCTGCCTTCCCAAAGCCTGTCCGCCATCTGCAAGTCACAAGCCAGGAGTGTGATGGAATACTCTCCACTTGCCTGGGTGAGTGCAGCTCCAACAACACTCAAGAAGCTTGACACCATCCAGGACAAAGCTGCCCACCTGATTGGCACCCTATCCACTACTTTAAACATCCAAACCCTCTAACACGGTCACACAGTAGCAGCAGTGTGTTCCATCTACAAGATGCACTTCAGCAATTCACCAAGGCTCCTTAGACAGCACTTCCAAACCCACGACCTCTGCCACTTAGAAGGACAAGGGCAGCAGATGCATGCGGACAACACCACCCGGAAGTTCCCTCCAAGCCACTACCATCCTGACTTGGAAATGTATCACTGTTCTTTCACTGTCACTGGGTCAAAATCCTGGAACTCCCTCCCTAACAGCGCTGTGGGTGTACCTACACCACATGGACTGCAGCGGTTCAAGAAGGCAGCTCACAACCACCTTTTCATGGGAAATTAGGGATTGGTAATAAATGCTGACCCTGCCAGTGATGCCCACATCCTGTGAATGAATAAATGAGGAAGAGGAAGGGTGGTGAAGAGATTGGCAGAAGGTGGGAAGTGGATCAGTGCTGGGACCACTGCTGTTCACAATTTACATTAACGATTTGGATTTTGGAATTCAAAACACAATTTCTAAATTTGCAGGTGACACCAAATTGGGGGGGATAGTCAGTACTGAGGAGGACTGCAACAAGTTACAGGAGGACAATCAACAACGAAGTTCAACACAGATAAATGTGAGGTATTACATTTAGTAGGGAGGTCACTTATTACTTGGAACGTGCAAGTCTAGGTGGGCTGGAGGAACAAAGGGACCTCAGAGTATAAGTACACCAGTCACCAGAAGTTGCACTATAGGTTAACAAGGCCAGAAAAAAAAAACCGAGCTCTAGGCATTGTTTCTAGAGGGATAGAATTGAAAAGTAGAGAAGTTATTCTAAACCTGCAATGAACCTTAGACCACACTCAGAGTACTGCGTGCAGTTCTGGTCACCATATTATAAAAGGATATAGAGGCACTGGAGAGGGTGCAGAGGAGATTTATAAGGCTGATGCCGGAAATAAGTGCAAATACATATCAGCATTGACAGACAGACTGGGTGTTATGGCACAGCTGATGGGAAATGCTGAGCTGCTCAAATCTCAGAGGGAAACTTGAAACAACTGCCACAACTTGTTTTGCAATTTGTATAAATTTTGTGATGCATGCCTTTAATTTGGTATTACAGGTTTCTTACAAAGTTAAATCAAACGTTTATTAATAGAAGAAATGATTTTAAGTACATACATAGATCTACAAATTACTACAATGATAACTTCTAAATCCCCCAATTAATCTAAACCCCAGTTACACTTTCATTAAGGCAACAGTAAGACACAGATTTTAAAAGAGCCAGGCAAGGTGACACACAATACCCTGAAACAGTCAAATTTAAAGTGAGTTTCTTTAACTTCAGTTGCTTGTAGACAGCAGCTTGAGACTTAGATGCTGGAGGCTTTTTTTCATACTTGTTGGATCTTAAAATGCCTTCCCTTGCACACAGCCTCCTCTCCTTTATCCATATTTTCCCCTTTGAATGCAAATTCCCATTGTTTCACTATGCCTTTGGACTTTACCTTTCTAATAATAAAAACCTCTCATAGTACCAATTTTACCTGTAATCTTTGGGAAAATAAAAACACTGTTTCTTAACTTCTCCTGGCTAGGTGAAACATTTCACCCCCTCTGAATTCAATCCAGCCTGGTTTATTTAAAAATGCAAATGTTCCATTTACACCTATGTTTACTTACTTAACATTTCATACCTAGTTTATCTTCTGTTAGATCAAAGCCTTCCGACCAGCAGCATTTAAATCAATTAAGTCTCACCCACACAGAGACATAGACACAGACCCCACTATTACTCTATTTTACAATAAACCCCAGTAACATTATGAAAATTATTATTATTTCTTCCTGACACTGGGACTCTTCTCTTGAAAAAAGAAGCCTCAGGGGCAACCTAATCAAGGTCTTTGAAATTCTGAAAGGTTTTTATAGAGTGGGTACAGAGAGAATGTTTTCGCTTGTGGAGAAGAGCAGAACTAGAGACCATCAATATAAGACAGTCACCAATCAATCCAATGGGGAATTCAGAAGAGCATAAACATCTGGAGTAGAACATAGACACTGGCATGGACTGATTGGGGTGAATGGCCTGTCAGAAGGTCAATGCTGAAGAAGTGCTGTCTTGTTAGGTGTTGGGGGTGAGGGAAGGTGGAGGGCAGTGCTGAGGGAGTGCTGCAATGTTGGAGGGTCAGTACTGAGGGAGTGCTGCAATGTTGGAGGGTCAGTACTGAGGGAGTGCTGCACTGTTGGAGGGTCAGTACTGAGGGAGTGCTGCACTGTCAGAGGGTCAGTACTGAGGGAGCACTGCACTGTCAGAGGGTCAGTACTGAGGGAGTGCTGCACTGTTGGAGGGTCAGTACTGAGGGAGTGCTGCACTGTCAGAGGGTCAGTACTGAGGGAGTGCTGCACTGTTGGAGGGTCAGTACTGAGGGAGTGCTGCACTGTCGGAGGGTCAGTACTGAGGGAGTGCTGCACTGTCGGAGGGTCAGTACTGAGGGAGTGCTGCACTGTTGGAGAGTCAGTACTGAGGGAGTGCTGCACTGTCGGAGGGTCAGTACTGAGGGAGTGCCGCACTGTGGGAGGGTCAGTACTGAGGGAGTGCTGCACTGTTGGAGGGTCAGTACTGAGGGAGTGCTGCACTGTTGGAGAGTCAATACTGAGGGAGTGCTGCAGTGTCGCCGGTACTGTATTTTGAATGGGACATTAAAACAGGCTCCATTCACCCTCTCACATTCATGCAAAAAAGCCCTTGACATTGTTGGAAGAACAGGAAGTTCTTCCTCATGTCCTGCCTAATATTTACTTGTGTTCAGCTAATATGTTCCTTTTGAGGAAGAATAATCTACCGATTAGCCACAGAGAGCTTGTTGGGTAAACAAGAAATCAATAAATTATATTTATAAAGCAACTTTCAGGAAATGTTCCAAATTCCTCCACAAAATGTAGCACCCAAGGTTTGGGGAATTGATACTGACTGACAGAGAGCTTGCAGAGTTCGACAGCTCAAGATAAGATTCTTAGCGAGCTTCCTGTAACAAGCCTCAGTTTTCTGCTGTGCAGTTACAGAGGAAATTCTGTACACAGGGTCAGCATTGTGGCAGTTGTACTGGAGTGGATGGGGGAGATGGGGGAGATAGGTGAGGAGCATTGGATGATGGGTGTTGGATGATCAGTGTTAGTTTCTGGGCAATGAGAGACCAGTAGGATTCAGCTTAGATTCAAACTGGTTTTGATAGAAAGTGGACAGATGATGATAAAAATATAAGTTATTCAGCCTTTTATATTTGTGAATGCCTGATGGATAATCCTGTCTCTGTGTGAGAGATTACAATATCTTTGTATGGGGGTTACAGTGTCTCTGTATGGGGGTTACAGTGTCTCTGCGTGGGGGTTACAATGTCTCTGCGTGGGGGTTGCAATGTCTCTGCGTGGGGGTTACAGTGTCCCTGTATGGGGGTTACAATGTCTCTGTAAGGGGGTTACAGTGTCTCTGCGTGGAGGTTACAACGTCTCTGCGTGGGGGTTACAGTGTCTCTGTATGGGGGTTACAATGTCTCTGCGTGGGGGTTACAGTGTCTCTGTATGGGGGTTACAGTGTCTCTGTATGGGGGCTACAGTGTCTCTGTATGGGGGTTACAGTGTCTCTGTATGGGGGCTACAGTGTCTCTGCGTGGGGGTTACAGTGTCTCTGCGTGGGGGTTACAATGTCACTGCGTTGGGGTTACAGTGTCACTGCGTGGGGGTTACAGTGTCTCTGTATGGGGGTTACAGTGTCTCTGTATGGGGGTTACAGTGTCTCTGTATGGGGGCTACAGTGTCTCTGCGTGGGGGTTACAGTGTTTCTGCGTGGGGGTTTTGATGTCACTGTGTCAGGGGTTTTGGGATCTGGGGAGGCAGTGGCATAATGGTATTATCACTGGACAGGTGTCCATGAAGCCTACATTCTCATTCGGTCACAGATCCCTGATGCCTTCTAGGGTCCACAGAAGCTGCAGGGATGGCTCCTCAGACAAGGGCTATCCACAGAGGATGTGGTTGATGACACCCTTGAGGTGGCCTCAGACTGCAGCAGAGCGAAGGTATCATGCTCAAACTCACATCATGGTGGAACAGACCATCGGGATGCTGAAGATGTGGTTCCGGTGCCTGGACCGGTCTGGTGGAGTCCTGCAATACAGTCCACAGAGGGTGTCACACATCATTGTCATCTGCTGCATCCTTTACAACCTGGCACCCAATCGGGGAGAGGAGCTGGCTGAGGAGGAGATGGAGGAGCTGGAGGTCTCCTCCGGTGAGAAGGACGTTGATGGGGGTGAGGGTGAGGAAGTCCTCAAAGGTGTCGATGCTGGGGATGAGGTCCTTGCACTGGTTAGACGAGGCAGGCGCACTCGGGAGGCCCTCATAGCTGGTGGAATTGTGGAGGATGATGAAATGCAGTGAGGAGACACCATAGACCCTCACATTGCATCTGTCAATGTTTGACTGCAGTCTGGCTTATGGCAGTGCACATACCCTCTGTGTTAATGCTCCTGTCATGGAGACACTGTGGAGGCCATAATAGTCGCTCGATTGCAGGAGGATGATGATGACATGCAGCGAGGACACTCCATAGATCTTCACATAGCCTCTGAGAATGTCTGACTCCTGTCTGGCTGAGGTCAGCTCGCTTGGGCTCTGTGACCAGGGTCATATCTTAGAGACGCAGCCATGAGATTTAAAAGCACCTGATTCTTTGTCCGTCTTCTGCACCTGAGCTCTTCAGGAGCACAGCGTCACTGGTCACAGATGCTGAAGAGATGGGGGCCAGCCCCTCCTTAAAGGTGCTGAGAGCACACAGAGAGAATGATGGTACTCTATGATGCCTACCCACAACATTCTGGCAGCAATGGCCAGCACCGCCAAGGTGCAGGTATCAGTAATGTGTCCAGTGAGTGTGAGGCTGGACCATCACTTTGGCCTGAAGGCTGCACAGACACAGGGAAGAGGCTCTGGACTGAGACACCTGCCTTTATCTTGTGCAGAAAGGTTTCACATCTGAGTGACATGAACACTGCTCATCAGAACAAGGAGCCATAGGCAGGGAGACATTCTTGGGAGTTTATTGACAATAGTGAACATTATGTACAAATGATTAACACCTGTGCCCAGGCTGTGCAACTAGCTGTGGCTCAGTTCATAGCACCCTCGCCTTTGAGTCAGAAGGTTGTGGGTTCATGTCCCACTCCCGGAAAAAAAAAGTCAAGAACTGTGAATGTACTCGAAAGAGGACAGCTCGATGCTCTTTTAAAAGAGGTGTCAGCTGTGGCTCAGTTCATAGCACCCTCGCCTTTGAATCAGAAGGTTGTGGGTTCATGTCCCACTCCCGGAAACCAAGAACTGTGAATGTACTCGAAAGAGTTACAATCTGTGACTGTTGATAACGCGAAAGAGTTACATTTTCTTAACCTTCCTAACCCTGCCGCTACATTTTGGTGCTCCTGGATATTCACAGTGAAGGTGGAGGCAGCCTGCTGACTGCTACTCGCTGTCTGTGATGACCTTGGCAGGTGTCCTCTGGAGGCCCCTGGCCTGTTTTTGGGGACCTGCTGTGTGGCAGTGACACCCTCCTCAGCTGTGGAGGAGCTGGAGATGCTGAGGTCACAGGAAGAGGGGATTCGGATGAGTCGGACACTTCCAGAGTCACCTGGGTGGATGACCCCGGAATGTGCACCTGCTGATACCGCTCCCTATGGGTGCCTGGGTCCTCGGGATGACTTCTTGAGGAGAAAGGGTAGCTGGAGTAAGATTGAGCTGCCCAGCACACCTCTTGTGTACACACTGTTGGAGGCCAACTATGGCATCAGTGATGGAGTTAAGTCCGTGCAGCAGCGCAGGAGCAACATCTTGGAACAAGGTCTCCATGGCGGCCGCCACCCTGCCAGTGTTGACCTCGGTGCGTTGGCATGGTGGCACTATCACCTCAGCCTGAAGGTGGACAGACTCCTCCATTGTGCCTTGCAATCTGAGGAGTGCAGCGGACATCCCTTCCTGATGTTCCCGAGCTTGCCTTTGCAGCTCCAGCAACTGTGACATGACCGAGTCCAGATGCTCCTCATCTGGCTCGGACTCAGCAACATTCTGGCCTCCAGCAGCTCCTCCGAGTGCCAGATATCTGGGAAGTCCCTGCCTCCACCTGCTGTGGATCAGACAGTGCGATGTGCTCACCAGATTGTGATCCCGAGGCTACTCTAAAGCTAGGTCCCACTGAGGTGTGTCTCTGCGCTGGTGGAGGGTGTGGGTGACGCTGTGATGGGACTTCAGGGAGGGTGCCTTCAGATTCCTCTTCAGAGGTTTCTTCGGGGCTTGATTGGAGGCCCCGGGTCATGGACTCTGTTGGCTGTTTCCCAGATGTGCCTGTGAAAGGGGGGATAATTAGTGCATGGCAGTGGCCTGTGAAACAGGACACATCACTCACAGCCTGGTTGTCTGATAGACGTTGCACTGCTGGATCCTCACTTGGTAGAGCACCACTGACCTCACCATCAGCACAGGACCGGTCCCGGTCATCGCCGGCCAGCTGGATGGCTCTGTTTTCATGAGGACCTTGATTTCAGGCATTCCTCCAGCAGTCTGTGACCTCTCCCTCTTTTCCAGCTTGTCCTGCATGAATAGAGGTGGAGCGAGTGTAAGCAGGACACCTGCCAGGCCAGATGATAAGTAGACCTGGCATGTTTGGGTGGTGACTGGTCCCATGGATGGGATGAGGATGATGACAGTGTGTGTGAGAGAGTGAATGGTGATGTCCCTTGAACTGGCCGTGAGTAAGGGCCCTGTGGGTGTGTGCTGGGTTTGAGAGTGTGAGTTGAAAGTGATGAGAAGACTGACTTACCCTGGTGGAATGGAGGAGATCATTCATCCTCTTGCAGCACTCTTTTACAGGGCGTTGGTGATTACTACAACTGCCACCGCCTCCCAAGCCGGATTAGTGATGTTGCTGCCCTTACTGCAGCCAGAGCGGGGGAAGAAGTCATCATGATGAGCCTCCACTTCATCCAAAAGGCACTCAAAAGATGTGTCATTGAACCTGGAGACTGCAGTCTTTTTACCTTTAAGGGCCATGGCTTCTTTGCAGCAGTCGTGGGCTGGAAGCGCTGAGAGGTGCGCGCGGCTGCACTTTAAATTGTTTTTTCTTCGTTCACGGGATGTGGTCTTCACTGGCTGGGTCAGCATTTATTACCCATCCCTAGTTGCCCTTGAGAAGGTGGTGGTGAGCTGCCTTCTTGAACCGCTGCAGTCCATGTGGTGTAGGTACACCCACAGTGCTGTTAGGAAGGAAGTTCCAGGATTTTGACCCAGCGACAGTGAAGGAACGGCGATATATTTCCAAGTCAGGATGGTGAGTGGCTTGGAGGGGAATTTCCAGGTGGTGGTGTCCCCATCTACCTGCTGCCCTTGTCCTTCTAGATGGTAATAGTCATGGGTTTGGAAGGTGCTGTCGAAGGAGACTTCGTGAATTCCTGCAGTGCATCTTGTAGATGGTACACACACTGCTGCCACTGTGCGTCAGTGGTGGAGGGAGCCTATATGGCGCTCTGTGTGCTGAAGCGGCGAGGTGATGGTGTGGCAGGCGAATAAGAGCAGAAAAAAATTTTGTGTTTCCTGGGAATGCATAATTAATGCAGTGGGTTTGGGATGATACAGCATAAAAAGCCACCATTGCAGCCGACTACTGTACGCAGTGCAAATCTTGGATGATTCTACCTGATTTCTCTGTGTGAGGGGTTACGATGTCTCTATGTGAGAGGTTACGATGTCTCTGTGTGAGGCTTTATGATGTCTCTGTGTGAGGGGTTACGATGTCTCTGTGTGAGGGGTTACGATGTCTCTGTGTGAGGGGTTACGATGTCTCTGTGTGAGGCGTTACGATGTCTCTGTGTGAGGGGTTACGATGTCTCTGTGTGAGGGGTTACGATGTCTCTGTGAGGCGTTACAATGTCTCTGTGTGAGGGGTTACGATGTCTCTGTGTGAGGGTTACGATGTCTCTGTGTGAGGGGTTATGATGTCTCTGTGTGAGGGGTTACGATGTCTCTGTGTGAGAGGTTACGATGTCTCTGTGTGAGGGGTTACGATGTCTCATTGTGCGGCATTACGATGTCTCTGTGTGAGGGTTACGATGTCTCTGTGTGAGGGTTACGATGTCTCTGTGTGAGGGGTTACAATGTCTCATTGTGCGGCATTACGATGTCTCTGTGTGAGGGTTACGATGTCTCTGTGTGAGGGTTACGATGTATCTGTGTGAGGGGTTACGATGTCTCTGTGTGAGGGGTTACAATGTCTCATTGTGAGGCTTTATGATGTCTCATTGTGAGGCATTACGATGTCTCTGTGTGAGGGTTACGATGTCTCTGTGTGAGGGGTTACGATGTCTCTGTGTGAGGGGTTACGATGTCTCTGTGTGAGGGGTTATGACGTCTCTGTGTGAGGGTTACGATGTCTCTATGTGAGGGTTACGATGTCTCTGTGTGAGGGGATACGATGTCTCTGTGTGAGGGGTTATGACGTCTCTGTGTGAGGGTTACGGTGTCTCATTGTGCAGCATTACGATGTCTCTGTGTGAGGGTTACGATGTCTCATTGTGCAGCATTACGATGTCTCTGTGTGAGGGTTACGATGTCTCTGTGTGAGGGTTACGATGTCTCTGTGTGAGGGATTACGATGTCTCTGTGTGAGGGGTTACGATGTCTCTGTGTGAGGGGTTACGATGTCTCTGTGTGAGGGGTTACGCTGCCTGTGTGAGGGATTACGATGTCTCTGTGTGAGGGATTACAATGAGCAGATGTTTGTAGGTCGCCGTGCAGGCACACGCCCGACCCAATCGGCTGCGAAATTGCACTGGGTGACGTTGGGCGAGCATCCCGACATCATTCTACGTTTGCACGATATTCCGGTTGGCGGGCGCACACACAGCAGTCGGGAGCGTACCCGCCAACAATTAAGAGGCCAATTAATGGAATTAAAGTTGTAATTGTCTTTGATTTTTTGAGATCCCTCCAACCTCACAGTTGACGGACGGGTGAATCGGCCAGGTGGCCTTTGCATTTTTCATGAAACTTCACCCAAAACCGGGATGAGGTTTTCGTTATTAAATTTTTTAAAATTGCCTGGACAGAATTTTCATTGTGTATATGTTCAGGTGACTGATTGTGATGCGTGGACATGTTTTTCTGGATTGTAAATGCTTTATTGATTAGTTTTAAAGTCTTCAGCTCCCTGAGGCAGCTCTCTGCCTTCGGGGAGCTTTCATTAAGCACTCGCCCGCGCCTGAGTTTACGTCAGCGCCCACCCTTCTATGGCCCCCACCCCGGCAGCGCTGAGCATTTCAGCACACGCTTCACACTGGCTGTCCATTAATTTGACAGCCAGTGTGAAATCACAGTCAGGGCCGATCCCAGTCAGTGGTTCGTTCCCCGGCTGCTCCCAGACCCACAAATCACACCCGCATGCCAACCTAAACATCCTGCCCAATGTTCTGCATGACGGACTATAATGCTGCTGTGTGAGGGATTACGATGCCTGTGTGGAGGTTATAATGTCTCTATGTGAGAGGCTATAATGTCTCTATCTGAGGGGTAATGATGTCTCTATGTGAGGGTTTACGATGTCTCTATGTGAGGGGTTACGATGTCTCTATGTGAGGGGTTACGATGTCTCTGTGTGAGCAGTTAGGAGATCTCTCTGTGGGGTGTTACAACACCTGTGTGTGATTTTTAAAAATTCATTCACAGGATGTGGGCTTCGCTGGCTGGGCCAGCATTTATTGCCCATCCCAAACTGTCCTTGAGAAGGTGGTGGTGAGCTGCCTTCTTGAACCGCTCCAGTCCATGCGGTGTAGGCACACTCACAGTGCTCTTAGGAAGGAAGTTCCAGGATTTTAACCCAGCGACAGTGAAGGAACGGCGATATATTTCCAAGTCAGGATGGTGAGTGGCTTGGAGGGGAACTTCCAGGGGCCCATGTTGCACGTATCTGCTGCCCTTGTCCTTCTAGGTGGTAGAGGTCACAGGTTTGGAGATCGCTACCGAAGGAGCCTTGGTGAGTTGCTGCAGTGCATCTTGTAGATGGTACACACTGCTGCTACTGTGCATTGGCGGTGGAGGGAGTGAATGTTTGTGGATGTAGTGCCAATCAAGCGGGCTGCTTTGTCCTGGATGGTGTCAAGCTTCTTGAGTGTTGTGGGAGCTGCACTCACCCAGGCAAGTTAGGAGTATTCCATCACACTCCTGACTTGTGCCTTGTAGATGGTGGACAGGCTTTGGGGAGTCAGGAGGTGAGTTACTTGTTGCAGGATTCCTAGCCCCTGACCCGCTCTTGTAGCTACAGTATTTAAATGGATAGTCCAGTTCAGTTTCTGGTCAATGATAATCCCCAGGATAAAAGCAAAAAACTGCGGATGTTGGAAATCCAAAACAAAAACAAAAATACCTGGAAAAACTCAGCAGGTCTGGCAGCATCTGCGGAGAGGGGTCCAGTTAACGTTTTGAGTCCGAATGACCCTTCAGCAGAACTAAGTAAAAATAGAAGAGAGGTGAAATATAAACTGGTTTAAGGGGGGGACAAGTAGAGCTGGATAGAGGGCCAGTGATAGGTGGAGATAACCAAAAGATGTCACAGACAGAAGGACAAAGAGGTGTTGAAAGTGGAGATATTATCTGAGGAATGTGCTAATTAAGGGTAGAAAGCAGGACGAGCAAGGTACAGATAGCCCTAGTGGGGGTGGGGTGGGGTGAAGGAATCAAAAAAGGCTAAAAGGTAGAGATAAAACAATGGATGGAAATACATTTAAAAATAGTGGAAGTAGGTGGGAAAAGAAAAATCTATATAAATTATTGGAAAAAAAGGGGGAGGAAATTGGAAAGGGGGTGGGGATGGATTTACTTTACCAATATTTTAAAAAGGGTGTGAGGGATAGACCAAAAAATTATTGGCTGGTCAGTCTGACTTCAGTGGCGGGCAAGTTATTGGAATGAATTCTGAGAGGAAAAACTGTCACTTAGAAAGGCACAGATTGATCAGCGATAGCATGGTTTTGTTAGGCGAAGATTGTGTCCTACTAACTTAATACAATTTTTTGAGGAAGTAAGAAGGAGGATTGATGAGGGTAATGTAGTGGATGTTATCTACATTTAATTCAGTGAGGCATTTGACAAGGTCCCACATGGCAGACTGGCCAGGAAAGTGGGATCCCATGGGATACAGGGGAAGATGGCAAGTTGGATCCAAAATTGGTTCAGTGACAAGAAACAAAGGGTAATGATCGATGGTTGATTTTACGAGTGGAAAGCAGTTTCCAGTGGTGTCCCACAGGGCTCAGTGTTGGGGCTTTTACTGTTTGTTTTATATATTAATGAGTTAGACTTAAATGTGGGAGGCATGATTGGGAAATTTGCAGATGACCCAAAAATTGGCCGTATAGTTGATAGTGAAGGGGATAGCTGTTGCCGATATCAATGGTTTTATTGAGTGGGTGGAAAAGTGGCAAATGGAAATGTGTGAGGTAATTCATTTGGGAAGGGCAAACAAAGCAAGGGAATATTCAATAAATGGGAGGATATTGAGCGGGGTTGAAGTAGTGAGAGACCTTGGAGTGCATGTCCACATGTCCCTGAAGGCGGTAGGACAGGTGGACAAGGTGGTCAAGAAAGCATATGGAATTGTTTCCTTTATTGTACAAGGTATTGAATACAAAAGCAGGGATATAATGTTGGAAATATATAAAATGCTGGTTAGGCCACAGCTGGAATTTTGTGTACAGTTCTGGTCACCACATTCCAGGAAGGACATACTTGCCCTGGAGACAGTGCAGAGGAGATTAATAAGAATGTTGCCAGTGCTGGAAAATTGCAGCTATGAGGAAAGATTGGACAGATGAGGTTTGTTTTCCTTAGAACAGAGGAGGCTGAGGGGTGACCTAATTGAGGTGTACAAAATTATGAGGGGCCTAGATAGGGTAGACAGTAAAGACTTGTTTCCCTTAGCTGAGGGGTCAATTATCAGGGAGCATAGATTTAAGGTGATTGGTAGAAGGATTAGAGGGGACATGAGGAAAAACTTTTTCACCCAGAGGGTAGTGGGTGTCTGGAATTCACTGCCTAAGTTGGTGGTTGAGGCTGAAACGCTCAACTCATTTAAAAGGTCCCTGCATCTGCATCTGAAGTGCTGGAACCTGCAAGGATACAGACCAGGTGCTGGAAAGTGGGATTAAAAATGAGCGGCTAATTTCTTTTTTTCTCCTTTGAGAGCAGGCACAGACACGGTGAAACGCCTCTCTGCACCGTAACTTCCCTATGGTTCTATGTCAGTATGAAGGGTTACGATGTCTCTGTGTGAGGGGTTACGATGTCTCTGTGTGAGGGTTACGATGTCTCTGTGTGAAGGGTTACGATGTCTCTGTGTGAGGGGTTACGATGTCTCTGTGTGAGGGGTTACGATGTCTCTGTGTGAGGGGTTACGATGTCTCTGTGTGAGGGGTTACGATGTCTCTGTGTGAGGGGTTACGATGTCTCTGTGTGAGGGGTTACGATGTCTCTGTGTGAGGGGTTACGATGTCTCTGTGTGAGGGGTTACGATGTCTCTGTGTGAGAGACTGCGATGTCTCTGTGTGAGACGTTACGATGTCTCTGTGTGGGGTACGATGCCTGTGTGGGGGGGTTACGATGTCACTATGTGAGAGTTTACCATGTCATTGAGTGAGGGGTTCTGATTTTGCTATATGGGAGGTTACAATGTCTCTGTAACAGGTGATACATTGTCGCTGCGTGGGTTTATGATGTGCATGCATGTGGGATTGTGATGCCTCTGTCTGAGGGGTTACGATGTGTCTGTGGGGGGTTATAATGTATCCTTGTGTGAGGTTATGATGTCACTGTGTGATGGAATTATGATGTATCTGAGTGGTTACAATGCCTCTGTGGCTGGTTATAAAGTCTCTGTGTGGGTGTTACTGTGTATCTGTGAGGGGTTATAGCCTTTATGTCTGAGGGATTATGATGTCTCCATGTGATAGATTATAGCGTCTCACTGTGAGGGGTTACGATATAGAAACATAGAAAATAGGAGCAGGAATAGGTAATTCAACCCTTTGAGCCTGCTCCGCCATTCAATATGATCAAGGCTGATCCTCTATCTCAACGCCGTACTCCCGCTCTCTCCCCAAATCCCTTCACGCCTTTAGAGTCCAGAAATCCATCTATTTCCTTCTTAAATATATTCGGTGATTTGGCCTTCACAGCCTCTGTGGTAGAGAATTCCACAGGTTCACCACCCTCTTAATGAAGAAGCATCTCCTCATCTCAGTCCTAAATGGTCTACCCCATATCCTGTGACTGTGACCCCTTGTTCTAGACCCCACCACCAGCCAGAGGAAACATCATCCCTGCATCCAGAATGTCCATCCCTGTCAGAATTTTATACGTTTCAATGAGATTCCCTCTCATTCTTCTAAACTCCAGTGAATACAGGGCCTAGTCGGCCCAATCTCTCCTCATACAACAATCCTGCCATCCCAGGAATCAGTCTGGTGAACCTTCGCTGCACTCCCTCTATGGCAAGTATATCCTATTTTAGGTAAGGAGACCAAAACTGCGCACAATACTCCAGGTGTGGTCTCACCAAGGCCCTGTACAGCTGCAGTAAGACATCCTTGTTCCTGTACTCAAGTCCTCTCGCAATGAAGGCCAACATACCATTTGCCTTCTTAACTGCTTGCTGCACCTGCGTGCTTGCTTTCAGTGATTGGTGTACAAGGACACCCAGGACCCTTTGTACATCAACATTTCCCAATAATACTCTGCCATTCTGTTTTTCCTACTGAAGTGGATAACTTCACACTTATTCACGTTATACTGCATCTGCCTTGTATTTGCCCACTCACTCAACCTGTCTAAATCACCTTGAAGCCTCTTAACATCCTCCTAACCCTCACATTCCCACCAAGTTTCATGTCATCAGCAAACTTAGAAATATTACATTTGGTTCCCTCATCTAAATCATTAATATATATTGTGAATAGCTGGTGTCCAAGCACTGATCCCTGCGGTACCCCACTAGTCACTGCCTGCCACTCTGAGAAAGACCCATTTATTCCTACTCTCTGTTTCCTGTCTGCTAACCAAGTCTCAATCCATGCCAATATATTACCCCCAATCCCATGTGCTTTAATTTTACACACTAACCTCTTATGTGGGACTTTATCAAAAGCTTTCTGAAAATCCAAATACACCACATCCACTGGTTCTCCCTTATCTATTCTGCTAGTTACATCCTCAAAAAACTCCAGTGGGTTTGTCAAACATGATTTCCCTTTCATAAACCCATGTTGACTTTGTCTAATCCTGTTGATATTTTCTAAGTGTCCTGTTATCACGGCCTTTATAATAGACTCTAGCATTTTCCCTACTACTGATGTTAGGCTAACCAGTCTATAATTCACTGTTTTCTCCCTCCCTCCTTTTTTAAACAGTGGGGTTACATTTGTCACCCTCCAATCTGCCAGGACTGTTGCAAAATACTCACCAACACGTCCACTATTTCCATGGCCACCTCCATGAGTACCCTGGGATGTAGATTATCGGGCCCAGGGTATTCATTGGCTTTTAGTCCCATTAATTTCTCCAGCATCAATGTTTTAGTAATACTAATTTCCTTCAGTTCCTCCTTTTCACTGGATCCTTGGTTCCTTAGTATTTCTGGGAAGTTATTTGTGTCTTCCTCTGTGAAGACAGAACTAAAGTAGTTGTTTAATTGCTCTGCCATTTCCTTCTTCCCTATTATAAATTCTCCCATTTCAGACTGTAAGGGACCTACATTTGTCTTCACTAATCTTTTTATTCTTGCACACTTATAGAAGCTTTTACAATCCGCTTTTATGTTCCTCGCAAGTTTAGTCTCATACTCCATTTTTCCCCTCTTAATCAATCTCTTGGTCCTCCTTTGCTGAATTCTAAATTGCTCCCAGTCCTCAGGCTTACTACTTTTTCTAGAAACTCTATATGACTCCTCTTTGGATCTAATACTATCCTTAATTTCTTTTGTTAGCCATGGTTGGGCCGCTTTTCCTTTTGGGACCTCACCCTTATCCCCGTCGACATCCTCCTCATCGGAGGAGACCTGCACATCATCCATCTCCTCCTCAGCCAACTCCACTCCCTGTTGCAGCGCCAGGTTGTAAAGGATGCAGCAGATGATGATGATGCATGACACCCTCTGTGGACTATATTGCAGGGCTCCATCAGACCTGTCCAGGCACAGGAACCTCATTTTCAGCATCCCGATGGTTTACTCCCCCAAGTTGCGAGTTGCAGCTTGAACCTTGTTATACCATCGCTCTGCTGCAGTCTGAGGCTGCTGCACGGGTTTCTTCAGCCGTGGCCTCTTTGGGTAGCCCTTGTCCCTGAGGAGACATCCCTGCAGCCTCTGTGGACTCTGGGGATCTGTGACCGACTGAGAATGTAGGAGTTGTGGACACTCCCTGGAAACCATGTGCAGACCTGTAGGATGTGTTTGTGGTGGTCGCACACCAGCTGTACATTCAGCGAATGGAAGCCCTTGCTTTGGCATAGTCCACCGTGTGTAGCGATGGAGACCTGAGCGCCACGTGTGTGCAGTCAATCGCACCCTGTACCTGTGGGAAACCCAAGATCTGGGCAAATCCAATCGCTCTGGCATCCTGGCTGTCCTGGTCCCGGGCGAAATGCACAAAGTTGTGTGCCCTTGTGAAGATGGTATCCGTGACCTCATTGATCCATTTATGGTTGGAGGCTTGTGATATCCCACAGAGGTCACCTGTGGGCCCTGAAAGGAGCCACTAGCTTAGAAATTGAGTGACACGGTCACTTTCACAGCCACTGGCACTGGATGCCCTCCATGTCCCCTTGGCGCCAAGTCCTGCAGTAAGTGGCAGATGTGAGCTCCCAGTTCATTAGACGTGCACAGTCTTCAGCAACACTGGTTGTTGGTCATCTGCAGGAATGAAAGGTGGTGTCTATAGCCCCTGGGTCTAGCGAGGCACTGACCAATGATGGCTGGCTGTGGTTCTTCGGTGGTGTGTGTGGGATCCCCAGCCACCCTTTCTTCCAGAGGGTGCTGCTCCTGCCTCTGCACAGCCAGGATCCTCAGGCACTCTTTCCTCCATCTTTTTTGCGGTCTGTAAGCCATGAGGCTTACATCTAGTTCACCAGGCTCCATGATCCTGATGTTGTACTCCTGCAGGATGAAAGAGAGAGATGCGTGGGTTAGCATGGGTAACCAACAACCTCTCTTGGTTAAGCCTGAAGGTCTCTTAATGCATCCTGGAGAGTGCTGGCCACCACTTTGATGGCCAGAGATTAGTGCACTGCATGGCTGCCCGAAACCCCACCCACCTCCGCCCCACTCCTCTTGACCGATTGGCAGCAGCTTTGGCCACTGGACTGCACGCTGTGCTCTCAGCTCAGGCACAGGTATTCTCCTAACCCGCACTGCAAGGCTGCACTATTAGCTTGAACCATGGGGGAGACTGGTCCAAACCGGGATCATGACTTTGCAAGGGGCTTTGAGCACCTCCAGCAGTGACTGCTCCCTGGCCAGATTCAGCAAGGAGATTGTACGATGTGTGCAGTCGCCTAACTGCTCTGCAGTTCACTAAAACGCTCATTAGTTTGCAGTCTGTGCCCAAGAAAAACTGAAGCACTCAGTGGCACTTTGATGCCTCTGTGCTGCTTGAGTGGCAGATAAGCTAGAGGCCCAACTCCAGTCATATCAAAGAGGCTGTGCCTGAACTGTCTCAGCTGCAGAGGAATGGTCACTTTATACAAGGTTTCCCCAATGCATGGCTCTTCCCTCACCTCCAGCTCCTATGTGCTTGTGCAATACCTTCAACCGCAGGGCAGTGTGTGCACACTCGCCTCTGAGTTCCCCTCAAAGTGCAGCCCGCTGTGAATCTATATGCTGTTGTGAAACACGTCAGCGTGCAATCACACCAATGTGGGCGGACAATCCAGCCGGGCCCAGGACGATTCTGGCCGGCTGACCTGATGATGATATGCTGATGGATTACAATCAGCTTCCTGATGCCTGATGGGGGGGACATCGGCCCACCATTGATAGGCTGAGTGGACAATCGCAAACTGGTTTCACAACATCATGACATCGATTTTTGGCCTTCACGCCATATTGTCCGTTCACACTGCCGAACACACCCGATGCCAGTGGGCATGGAAAATCCCACCCGATGTCATCTGTCTGAGGGATTACGATGTCTCTGATGGCTTATGTAGTCTCTGCGTGCAGCCAGCCAGGGGACGGTTAGGGTCAGTGTGTGGGTCAAGGGGCAGTGTGCGGGTCAAGGGGCAGTGTGCAGGTCAAGGGGCAGTGTGTGATCAAGAGGAAGTGTGAGGTCAAGGGGCAGTGTGTGATCAAGAGGAAGTGTGTGGCCAAGGGGCAGTGTGTGATCAAGAGGAAGTGTGTGGTCAAGGGGCAGTGTACGGTTCAAGGTGCATTGTGTGGGTCAAGGGGCAGTGTGGGTGATCAAGAGGAAGTGTGAGGTCAAGGGGCAGTGTGTGATCAAGAAGAAGTGTGTGGTCAAGGGGCAGTGTGTGATCAAGAGGAAGTGTGTGGTCAAGGGGCAGTGTGTGATCAAGAGGAAGTGTGAGGTCAAGGGGCAGTGTGTGATCAAGAGGAAGTGTGTGGCCAAGGGGCAGTGTGTGATCAAGAGGAAGTGTGTGGTCAAGGGGCAGTGTACGGTTCAAAGTGCATTGTGTGGGTCAAGGGGCAGTGTGTGATCAAGAGGAAGTGTGTGGTCAAGGGGCAGTGTACGGTTCAAGGGGCAGTGTGCGGGTCAGGGGGCAGTGTGTGATCAAGAGGAAGTGTGTGGTCAAGGGGCAGTGTGTGATCAAGAGGAAGTGTGTGGTCAAGGGGCAGTGTGTGATCAAGAGGAAGTGTGAGGTCAAGGGGCAGTGTGTGATCAAGAGGAAGTGTGTGGCCAAGGGGCAGTGTGTGATCAAGAGGAAGTGTGTGGTCAAGGGGCAGTGTACGGTTCAAAGTGCATTGTGTGGGTCAAGGGGCAGTGTGTGATCAAGAGGAAGTGTGAGGTCAAGGGGCAGTGTGTGATCAAGAAGAAGTGTGTGGTCAAGGGGCAGTGTGTGATCAAGAGGAAGTGTGTGGTCAAGGGGCAGTGTACGGTTCAAGGGGCAGTGTGCGGGTCAAGGGGCAGTGTGTGATCAAGAGGAAGTGTGTGGTCAAGGGGCAGTGTACGGTTCAAGGGGCAGTGTGCGGGTCAATGGGCAGTGTGTGATCAAGAGGAAGTGTGTGGTCAAGGGGTAGTGTGTGATCAAGAGGAAGTGTGTGGTCAAGGGGCAGTGTGTGATCAAGAGGAAGTGTGTGGTCAAGGGGCAGTGTACGGTTCAAGGTGCATTGTGCGGGTCAAGGGGCAGTGTGTGATCAAGAGGAAGTGTGAGGTCAAGGGGCAGTGTGTGATCAAGAAGAAGTGTGTGGTCAAGGGGCAGTGTGTGACCAAGAGGAAGTGTGTGGTCAAGGGGCAGTGTGTGATCAAGAGGACGTGTGTGGTCAAGGGGCAGTGTGTGATCAAGAGGAAGTGTGTGGTCAAGGGGCAGTGTACGGTTCAAGGGGCAGTGTGCGGGTCAAGGGGCAGTGTGTGATCAAGAGGAAGTGTGTGGTCAAGGGGCAGTGTGTGATCAAGAGGAAGTGTGTGGTCAAGGGGCAGTGTGTGATCAAGAGGAAGTGTGTGGTCAAGGGGCAGTGTACGGTTCAAGGTGCATTGTGCGGGTCAAGGGGCAGTGTGTGATCAAGAGGAAGTGTGAGGTCAAGGGGCAGTGTGTGATCAAGAAGAAGTGTGTGGTCAAGGGGCAGTGTGTGATCAAGAGGAAGTGTGTGGTCAAGGGGCAGTGTGTGATCAAGAGGAAGTGTGTGCTCAAGGGGCAGTGTATGGTTCAAGGGGCAGTGTGCGGGTCAAGGGGCAGTGTGTGATCAAGAGGACGTGTGTGGTCAAGGGGCAGTGTACGGTTCAAGGGGCAGTGTGCGGGTCAAGGGGCAGTGTGTGATCAAGAGGAAGTGTGTGGTCAAGGGGCAGTGTGCGGGTCAAGGGGCAGTGTGTGATCAAGAGGAAGTGTGTGGTCAAGGGGCAGTGTGTGATCAAGAGGAAGTGTGTGGTCAAGGGGCAGTGTGTGATCAAGAGGAAGTGTGTGGTCAAGGGGCAGTGTACGGTTCAAGGTGCATTGTGCGGGTCAAGGGGCAGTGTGTGATCAAGAGGAAGTGTGAGGTCAAGGGGCAGTGTGTGATCAAGAAGAAGTGTGTGGTCAAGGGGCAGTGTGTGATCAAGAGGAAGTGTGTGGTCAAGGGGCAGCGTGCGGGTCAAGGGGCAGCGTGCGGGTCAAGGGGCAGTGTGTGATCAAGAGGAAGTGTGTGGTCAAGGGGCAGTGTGTGATCAAGAGGAAGTGTGTGGTCAAGGGGCAGTGTACGGTTCAAGGGGCAGCGTGCGGGTCAAGGGGCAGTGTGTGATCAAGAGGAAGTGTGAGGTCAAGGGGCAGTGTACAGTTGGGGCAGTGCGAGCTCGTCAGGGGGCCATGTGCATGCAGCCAGTCAGGGGACAGTGTGAGCTGGTAAAGGGGCAACATGAGGTCAACGGGCAGTGTGCAGTCAGGGGGCAGTGCGAGATCAAGGGGCATCATGAGGTCAAAGGGCAGTGTGTGGACCCAGGGCAGTGTGGTCGGGGCAGTTTGCAGTCAGTAGGCAGTGTGCAGTCAGGGGAGAGTGTGAGCTGGTCAAGGGGCAGTGAGAGGTCAAGGAATAGAGTGCAGTCTGGGGGCAGGTGTGATCAGGGGGCAGTGCAGTCAGGAGGGGCAGTGTGCAGCCGGTCAGGGGGTCATTGTGCAGCCGGTCAGGAGGGGCAGTGTGCAGCCGGTCGGGGGGTCAGTGTGCAGCCGGTCAGGTGGTCATTGTGCAGCCGGTCAGGGGGGTCAGTATGAAGCCGGTCAGGAGGGTCAGTGTGCAGCCGGTCAGGGGGTCAGTGTGCAGCCGGTCAGGGGGGTCAGTGTGCAGCTGGTCAGGGGGGTCAGTGTGCAGCCGGTCAGGGGGGTCAGTGAGCTGCCGGTCAGGGGGGTCAGTGTGCAGCCGGTCAGGGGGGTCAGTGTGCAGCCGGTCAGGGGGTCAGTGAGCAGCCGGTCAGGGGGGTCAGTGTGCAGCCGGTCAGGGGGGTCAGTGTGCAGCTGGTCAGGGGGTCAGTGAGCAGCCGGTCAGGGGGGTCAGTGTGCAGCCGGTCAGGAGGGTCAGTGTGCAGCCGGTCAGGTGGTCATTGTGCAGCCGGTCAGGGGGGTCAGTGTACAGCCGGTCAGGGGGGTCAATGTGCAGCCGGTCAGGGGGGTCAGTGTGCAGCCGGTCAGGGGTGGTGCAGCCGGTCAGGAGGGGCATTGTGCAGCCGGTCAGGGGGGTCAGTGTGCAGCCGGTCAGGGGTGGTGCAGCCAGTCAGGAGGGTCAGTGTGCAGCCGGTCAGGAGGGTCAGTGTGCAGCCGGTCAGGGGGGTCAGTGTGCAGCCGGTCATGGGTGGTGCAGCCAGTCAGCGGGGTCAGTGTGCAGCCGGTCAGGGGGGTCAGTGTGCAGCCGGTCAGGGGGGTCAGTGTGCAGCCGGTCAGGGGGTCAGTGTGCAGCCGGTCAGGGGGGTCAGTGTGCAGCCGGTCAGGGGTGGTGCAGCCGGTCAGGGGTGGTGCAGCCGGTCAGGGGTGGTGCAGCCGGTCAGTGTGCAGCTGGTCAGGGTGGTCAGTGTGCAGCCGGTCAGGGGGGTCAGTGTGCAGCCGGTCAGGGGTGTCAGTGTGCAGCCGGTCAGGGGGTCAGTGAGCAGCCGGTCAGGGGGGTCAGTGTGCAGCCGGTCAGGGGGGGTCAGTGTGCAGCCGGTCAGGGGGGTCAGTGTGCAGCCGGTCAGGGGGGCAGTGTGCAGCCGGTCAGGGGGGTCAGTGTGCAGCCGGTCGGGGGGTCAGTGTGCAGCCGGTCAGGGGGGTCAGTGTGCAGCCGGTCAGGAGGTCAGTGTGCAGCCGGTCAGGGGGTCAGTGTGCAGCCGGTCAGGGGGGTCAGTGTGCAGCCGGTCAGGGGGTCAGTGTGCTGCCGGTCAGGGGGGTCAGTGTGCAGCCGGTCAGGGGGGTCAGTGTGCAGCCGGTCAGGGGGGTCAGTGTGCAGCCGGTCAGGGGGGTCAGTGTGCAGCCGGTCAGGGGGGTCAGTGTGCAGCCGGTCAGGGGGGTCAGTGTGCAGCCGGTCAGGGGGTCAGTGTGCAGCCGGTCAGGGGTGTCAGTGTGCAGCCGGTCAGGGGTGGTGCAGCCGGTCAGGGGTGGTGCAGCCGGTCAGGGGTGGTGCAGCCGGTCAGTGTGCAGCTGGTCAGGGTGGTCAGTGTGCAGCCGGTCAGCGGGGTCAGTGTGCAGCCGGTCAGGGGTGTCAGTGTGCAGCCGGTCAGGGGGTCAGTGAGCAGCCGGTCAGGGGGGGCAGTGTGCAGCCGGTCAGGGGGTCAGTGTGCAGCCGGTCAGGGGGGTCAGTGTGCAGCCGGTCAGGGGGGTCAGTGTGCAGCCGGTCAGGGGGTCAGTGTGCTGCCGGTCAGGGGGGTCAGTGTGCAGCCGGTCAGGGGGGTCAGTGTGCAGCCGGTCAGGGGGGTCAGTGTGCAGCCGGTCAGGGGGGTCAGTGTGCAGCCGGTCAGGGGGGTCAGTGTGCAGCCGGTCAGGGGGGTCAGTGTGCAGCCGGTCAGGGGGGCTGAATACTGTCGAGCCGAGTGTGAAATATTAAGCCTAGCTCTGTTCTTACTTGTGCAAGTGCACTGGGAATGTGTACGTGTCTGTACATGTCTGTACAGATTGCTCTCACTCTGTGTCTCAACTTGTATATATTCCCCCTATTTAAAGAAATAGCTGTGAAAGCTGCAATATGGAGACAGGCCATTCAGCTCCACATGCCCTGGGAAATGGCTCTAATCACATTAGCTGGTCTGTTCCCATAGTCCTTCCAAATCTTTGCCTTCATCCGTCTCTCCAATCTGATCTTGAACGTTGACACATTTTCTGCTCAACCACATTTTTTTCAGGGGAGAGGGAGAGTTCTGGATTTCTCTTTATTTTCCTGTGTGTGAAGAAGTGCTTTCTGACATCGCCCCTGTATAGCCTGGCTCTAATTTTAAAATTATACTCCCTTGTTCCACATTCCCCACCAGAGGAAATAGTTTCTCTCTTTCTACCTTATCTCAAAATCCTTGATCAGACCGCCCCTTAATCTTCTATACTTGAAGAAATACAAGCTACCTCTGTGCAACCTGTCCTCCTACTTTAACCCATTTAGCCCCAGTAGTATTCTGGTTAATCTGCGCTGCATCCCCTCCAAGGACAATATCTCCTTCCTGAGGTGTGGAGTCCAGAACTGAACAAGTGACTCCAGATGTGGTCTGATAAGGAGTCTGTGTCACAGCTCCAACATCCTTCCACCTCTTGTATCCCAGTCTTCTTGAGGTACAAGCCCACATTCCATTAGCTTTTAAAATTATTTTTGTACCTATCCACTGGGTTTTACAGTGTTGAGAGAGGATTCCAGTTAGTGTGGGGTACGGAGGAGGGACTGGAGGGTGGAAGTGTGGAGGGAGGAGGGTTCAGGGTGATTGCAGAGAAAGGGTTGTTGAGGAGGAACTGAATGTTGCACCTATTGTAGATGATCAGCCTGGCAGGAATAGCCTGGGAGAATCTCATTGCCACTGAGTGAACTCAGCCGCTTCCAGTACTACAACAAATCATTTTTATTTTTTGTTTTAGAAGTGACCAGGGAGTGAAGGTATAGGATATACATTGTGTATAAAGTGTTAACTTTGAACTTTGACGCACTGAATCTAGTTAAGTGAACTTGGCTGATGGTGCGGTGGAGAAATTGCCTTAAGATTGAAAGTGAAGAATCAAGCTTCTTCCTTCTGATGTGTGCAGTGTTGCTACTAAAGTTAGAGATTAGTTTGAGTGTTCATGGGGAGAGACAGGGACTGTTTTGTGGGATAATTCCTTTCCTTGATTTTTCTGGAGAATGAGATTCTGGCTGTTTTTTTCTTTCAGAGTTTGTTGTAATTTCCCATATTTGGAATTGTTGAGCAGTTGTTGGGATGGGAGGGAAGGGGAGGGATGTAGGAGGGAGGATTTGGTTATGTTTCCAGTAGGTTTCCTGTCAGTAGCCGTGGTGTATACAGCACTGGGCCTGAGGATTGAAGGACAGGCTGCTGCCTCACGCTAACTGGGCCCAGCCTCTCTCTGTAAGTGCAACAACTCTTTTAATTTGAGTTTAGGAGAGAAAAGGAGAACAGCCCTCCCACCCCGGAAAAGAAATAAAATCCTGAAAGGGAGCAGACAAAGCGGGTTTATACAGGAACATAGAGACAGGGAGGGAGAGACAGACAGGGGGAGAGAGAGAGAGGAAGTGAGACAGAGGGAGACAGGGGCAGAAGGAGGGAGAGAGAGGTGGGGGAGAGAGACAAATAGAGGGAGAGAGCAGAAAGATGGAGAGTGAGATGGAGGGACAGACAGGCACACAGAGGAGGAGTGAGAGAAAGAGACACGGGAAGAGAGAGACAGATGGGAGGAGAGAGGGACAGAGGGAGAGGGAATGAGAGACAGAGACACAAACAGGGAAAGAGAGACTATGGGAGTGAGAGAGACAGACATAGGGAGTGAGAGAGATAGACAGAGGGAGTGAGAGAGATAGACAGAGGGAGTGAGAGAGATAGACAGAGGGGGAGGAGAAAGACAGAGGGCATGAGAGAGACAGGGAGAGAGACATGCAGACTGACAGAGTGGAAGAGAGAGATAAAGAGACAGAGAGAGAGAGAGAGAGAGAAAGCCAGATGGAGGGGGAGAAAGGGAGAGGGAGATGGAGAGAGACAGAGGGGAGAGAGTGAGAGACGGGGAGAGAGACACAGAGAGACAGAGAGGGAGAGAGGCATACATGCATACACATACACATAGATAGACAGAGAGAGACATACATACACAAAAGGAGAGAGAGAGTGACACAGAGAGAGAGAGACAGACAGAAAGAGGGAGACACAGGGTGGAATCCTCCGGTCCCACCAGTAGCAGGAAGTTTGATGGGCGGGGAAATTTAATTTGGCGTGAGGCCAAAAATCAGTGTCCCAGTGGCAGGATGAACTTTAGCAATTATGTTCTCGGGACTTTCAGGGTTAAAGGGTCAAACTTCCCGACGAATGATGTCGGGAAGCCCTTTCGTGTTTATTAGCAGGTCACACATGCTCATGATAAAGGCCACCTCACTAGAATTAAGTTCCCCCTCCAGGTTAAGTTCCCCGGCAGTGAGAAATTAGAACATTCACTTTTACGACTGCAAATAAGTGATGTGCGCTTGTTGAGGTAGTCTTCTTCCATGATTAATGGTGAGTGGTCACTGCATTGTCCTCTTTGGAGAATGTCTGTAAATTCCAGCCTGTGTTTGAGATTTGCGGCTGGCAGTGCAAGTTGTGTGGAGGATGACCAAGGAAAGGAGGGAGGGTTAGCGGGGAAGGGTGGGGCAGTGGCCGGGCAAAGGCGGAAGGGATAGTGCAGTCTGTCTGGGTGCCCTTTAAATATGGCACCTGGGCCAACAGCCTATGAGGTTATGTCAGGGATGGTGACTTCCTGACTACCCCTGCCACAAGAATTGACGAGCGCTTCACATGCATATTTAACAGAGCAAGATTGCGGGTGGTCAGCGATGCACTCCCCCCCCCACTCTCCCCCAAGGAAATCACTCCCGCTTCTGCGCCTGGTACTGAACTCAGATTCCAGAACAGAAGATTCCGGCGACACAGAGGGTATACACTAAGCTATAATATAGCTGCTCTGCACATTGAACTGGATGGTGTCTATCTGATTATTGCATTGCTCTGTGTTCTTTTATAGTATCAGTGTTAACCTTTGAGGAAAATGTCACTGCTACAACATCTCCATTCACAACTTGTGCCCATGTCTGTCAGCACAATCTTCCACTGTGTCTGTAAGGTGTGTCGATGATGTATTTGGTGTGCCTGCAATGTGTCACATGCATTTGTTGTGTATGTTGCATCCGTCTGCTTGTGTTATGCCTGACTATTATATACAGTGTGTCTGTCGATTGTATGTAATGTGTCTATGTTGTGTCTGCCTGTATTGTACATCAAATATCTATATATCTCTCCGTGTTGTATACAGTGTGTCTGTCTGTCTCCATTGTATACATTGTGTCTATCTGTGTTATGTCTGTCTGTGTTGTGTCTGTATAGTCTGTTGTATTGTGTTGGTCTATTGTCTCTGTGTCTGTCTTTGTTGTGTCTGCCTGCCTGTGTTGTTCCTGCCTGTGTTGTGCTGGCTTGTGTTTGGTCTGTTATATCGTGTCTGCCTGTGTTGTCTGTCTGTATTGTGCCTGTGTTTGTTGTGCCTGTCTTTGTGATGTGTTGTGCCTTTGATGTGTTCTCTGTCTGTCTGTTTGTGTTGCACCTGTGTTGTGCTTGTCTGTAAAGCAAAAGGAAATCTTAAATAAAAACAGAAAATGTTAACAATACTCAGCAGGTCAAACAGCTTACGTGAAGCGAGGAACAGGGTTAACGTTTCAGGTCTGAGCTCAACACCCAGTACATCTCTAACTTTTCGCAGCTCGGATGAAAGGTCATCGAATTTTTTGGTTTTTATTTGTGCCTTTTTATTATTCTTTCATGGGATGTGGGTGTCACTGGCAAAGCCAGAATTTGTTGCCCATCCTTAATTGCTCTTGAACTGAGTGGCTTGCTGGGCCATTTCAGAGGGCACTTAAGATTCACCCATATTGCTGTGGGTCTGGAGTCATATGCAGGCCAGACCAGGTAAGGACGGCAGATTTCCTCCCTTAAAGGGCCTTTAGTGAACCAGATGAGTTTTTACAACGATCGATTATTTGAAACCCTATCCCCATAGCATTTGCTTGAGTCTCTGGATTACTAGTCCAGTGACATTACCATTACACCACCATCTCTCCCATGTGTTGTGCATGTGACGTGTTGTGTCTGCCTGAATTGCATCTGCCTGAATTGCATCTGTCTGAATTGTGTCTGTCTGAATTATGTCTGTGATGTGTTGAGTCTGATGTGTTGCATCTGTTTGTGTTGTATCTGTGATGTGTTGTATCTATACTGTGTCTGCCTGTATTGTGACAGAGTTATGTTGTGTCTGTCTATATTGTACCTATGATGTGTTGTGTCAGTCTTTATTGTGTCGGTCTATATTGTGTTGGTTTATATTGTGTCTGTCTGGATGGTGCCTGTGACATGTTGCATCTGTCTGTATTGTGCCTGTGATTTGTTGTGTCTGCCTATATTTGTCTGTGATGTCGTGTCTGTCTGTATTGTGCCTGTGATTTGTTGTGTCTGCCTATATTTGTCTGTGATGTCGTGTCTGTCTGCATTGTTCCTGTGATGTGTCTGTCTGTACTGTGCATGTGATGTGTTTGTCTGTACTGTGCATGTGATGTGTTTGTCTGTCTGTATTGTGCCTGTGATGTGGTGTGTCTGTCTGTATTGTGCTTGTAATGTGTTTGTCTGTCTGTATTGTACCTGTGACATACAAACAGACAAACAAGGAGCAGGAGTAGGCCATTCAGCCACTCAAGCCTGCTCCGCCATTCATGGCTGATCTGATAGTAACCTCAAATCTGCATCCCACCTACCCCTGTTAACCTATCACCCCCTTGTTTACCAAGAATCTATCCACCTCTGCCTTAAAAATATTCAAAGACCCTGCTTCCACTGCCTTTTCTGGAAGAGAGTTCCAAAGACTCACGGCCCTCTGAGAGAAAAAAATTCACCTCATCTCTGTTTTAAATGACCGACCCCTTATTTTTAAACAGTGACCCCTAGTTCTAGATTTTCCCACAAGAAGAAACATCCTCCTCACATCCACCCTGTCAAGACCCCTCAGGAACTTATATGTTTCAATCAAGTCGCCTCTTACTCTTCTAAACTCCAGTGGATACAAGCCTAACCTGTCCAGCCTTTCCTCATAAGACATCCCGCCCATTCCAAGTATAAGTCTGGTCAGCCTTCTCTGAACTGCTTCCAATGCATTTATACCCTTCCTTAAATAAGGGGACCAATATTGTACACAGTACTCCAGATGTGGTCTCACTAGTGCTCTGTATAACTGAAGCATAACCTCCCTACTTTTGTATTCAATTCCCCACGCAATAAATGATAACCTTTTATTCGCTTTCCTAATTACTTGTTCTGCCTGCATACTAAACTTTAGTGATTCATGCACTAAGACACCCAGATCTCTCTGCATCTCAGAGCTTTGCAATTTCTCACCATTTAAATAATAAGCTTCTCTTTTATTCTTCCTGACAAAATGGACAATTTCACATTTTCCCACGTTATACTCCATTTGCCAGATCTTTGCCCACTCACTTAACCTATCTATATCTTTTCATAACCCCCTTATGTCCTCTTCACAACTCACTTTCCTACCAATCTTTGTGTCATCAGCAAACTTGGCAACCATCCCGTCCATCCCTTCATCCAAGTCATTGATAGAAATTGTAAACAGTTGAGGTCCCAGCACTGATTCCTGTGGCACACCACTCGTTATATCTTGCTAACTTGAAAATGAATCATTTATGCCTATTCTCTGAATCTTCTATCCATACCAGTATGTTAACCTCTATACCACGAGCTTTTATTTTATGCAATAAGCTTTGACATGGCACTTTATCAAATTCCTTCTGAAAATCTAAGTACAGTACATCCACTGGTTCCCCTTTATCCACAGCACATGTTACTTCTTCAAAGAACTCCAATAAGTTGGTTAAGCATGATTTTCCCTTTCAAAAAACCATGTTGACTCTGCCTGATTACCCTAAAGTTATCCAAGTGCCCTGCTATAACTTATTTAATAATAGCTTCTAATATTTTCCCTATAACAGATGTTAAGCTAACTGGCCTGTAGTTTCCGGCTTTCTGTCTCCCTCCCTTTTTGAATAATGAGTTACATTTGCTATTTTCCAATCTAATGGGACCTTCCCCGAATCTAGGGACTTCTGGAAAATTAAAATCAGTGCATCAACATTCTCACTAGCCACTTCTTTTAAGACCTTAGGGTGAAGTCCATCAAGACCCAGGCACTTGTCAGCCTGCAGCTCTAACAAGCTACTCAGTACCACTTCTCTGATGATTGTTGTGTCTGTCTGTATTGTGCCTGTGATGCGATTGTTTGCCTGTATTATGCAGTAACCTGCTGTGTCTGTCTATATTGTGTATGTCTGTATCGTGCCTGTGATGTGTTGTGTCTGCCTGTATTATGCTTGTGATGCGATTGTCTGCCTGTATTATGCCAGTGACCTGTTGTGTATGTCTGTATTGTGTCTGTGATGTGTTGTATCTGTATTGTGTCTGTGATGTGTTTTGTTTGCCTGTATTGAGTCTGTGATGTGTTGTGCTTGACTATCTTGTGTATGATGTATTGTGTCTGTCTGTACAGTGCCTGTGATGTGTTTGTCTGTTTGTATTGTGGCTGTGATTTGTTGTGTCTGTCTATATCGTGCCTGTGAAGAGTTGCATCTGTCTGTGTTGTGCCTGTGACCTGTTGCATCTGTATAGTGCCTGCGATGTGTTTGTCTGTCTGTATTATCCATGTGATGTGTTGTGTCTGCCTAAATTGTGTCTGATGTGTTATGCCTGCCTTTATTTTGCCTGTGATGTGTTGTGTCTGTATATTGCACCTGTAACCTGTTGTGTCTGTGATGTGTTGTGTCTGCCTGTATTGTGTCTGTGATGTGTTATGCCTGTGATGTGTTGTGGCTGTCGTATAATGACTGTGATGTGTTGTGTCTGCCTGATTTGTGCCTGTGATATGTTGCATCTATCTGTATTGTGCATGTGACCTGTTGTATTGTGCCTGTGACCTGTTCTATCCATCCGTATTGTGTCTGTGATGTGTTGCTTCTGTCTGTATTGTTCCTGTGATGTGTTGTGTCTCAATTTTATTGTGCCTATGATGTGTTGTGTCTACCTGTATTATGTCAATGATATGTGGTGTCTGTCTGTATTGCGCCTGTGATGTGTCTGTCTGTATTGTGCCTGTGATGTATCTGTCTGTATTGTATCTATCTGTATTGTGCCTGTGATGTGTTGTGTCTGTCTGTATTGTGCCTGTGTTGTGTTGTCTGTCTATATTGTACCTGTAACCTGTTGTGCCTGTGATGTGTTGTGTCTGCTTGTATTGTGCCTCTGATGTGTTGTGTCTGCCTGTATTGTACCTGAGATGTGTTGTGCCTGCCTGTATTATGCCTGTGATGTGTTGTGCCTGCCTGTATTACACCTGTGATGTGTTATGTCTGTCTGTATTGTGCCTGTGATGTGTTGTGCCTGTGCATACTGTGCCTGTGATGTATTGTGTCTGTTTGTACTGTGCCTGTGATTTATTTGTGTCTCTAAATTGTTCCTGTGATGTGTTTGTCTGTATTGTGCCTGTGACCTATTGTGTCTGTGATGTGTTGTGTCTGTCTGTATTGTGCCTGTGATGTATTGTGTCTGTCTGAATTATGCCTGTGATGTGTTGTATCTGCCTTCATTGTGTCTGTGCTGCTTTGTCTCTGTCTGTATAGTGTCTGTCATATGTATGGTGAGTCTTTCTAATGCTACCCAGTTTGATTTAACAGCACCAAAACATTTGATCAGGCACACAAGTGAAAATTGTGATATTGGATTCAAACACTGGTCAAAATCCAGTGTTTGGAAACAAGGAGAATGAGAGATTGTGTAACTTGTGGTGAACTTTGAGTTCGCCTTTGGGTTGAATGACTTTCAATGATTTACCAAACTGAGCTTTGCACCAGCCCTCAATCAGATTTGCAGCCTGAAACATTGATACTAGCCATGCTCCACTGAATATTTGAGCTGTTTAAAATTAAAGCAAGTGAGCAATACAGTGTTAAACTGCAGCAACCTGTAACTCCAACCCAATTCAGTCTACTGACACTTCCAGATCCCTGATGGCGCTGACAGCTGCTCTTTCCACTTCTGATACTTACAGTGTTTATTATTTATCTTCACCACTGTGTTGACATCTCAGCTCCCCTTTGGTGTCTGCAGCATGCTCTTTCTTTCTCTCTCTCCCTCCCATGGCGTGTGTCTGTATCAAGCTCTCCCTCTCTCTGTACATGTAATAACCCTTCCATCAGCTCGTAGAATCTTTCAGTACAAAAGGAAGCCATTCCACCCATTGCCTCGTGCCGCTCACTGAATTAACTTTCCCCTTAGTCCCATTCCTGCTCTTTCCATTGTCCTAACACCATCTCATAGAGTCATAGAGGTCTACAGCACAGAAAAAGGCCCTTCGGCCCATCGAGTCTGCGCCAGTCAAGCAAGTACCTAACTATTCTAATCCCATTTTCCAGCACTAGGCCCATAGCCTTGTATGCCATGGCATCGCAAGCCTACATCCAAATACTTCTTAAATGTTATGAGGGTTTCTGCCTCTTCCACCCTTTCAGACAGTGAGTTCCAGATTCCCACCACATGCTGGGTGAAAAAATTCTTCCTCACATCCCCTCTAAACCTCCTGCCCCTTACCTTAACTCCATGCCCCCTGGGTATTGATCCCTCCACCAAGGGGAAAAGTTCCTTCCTGACTACTCTGTCTATGCCCCACATAATTTTATACACCTCAATCATGTCCCCCCTCAATCTCCTCTGCTCCAAGGAAAATAACCCCAGTCTATCCAATCTCTCTTCATAACTAAAACTCTCCAGCCCAGGCAACATTCTGGTAAATCTCCTCTGCACTCTCTCTAGTGCAATCGCATCCTTCCTATAATGTAGATTCCAGAACTGCACACAATACTCTAGCTGTGGCCTAACCAGTGTTTTATACAGTTCCAGCATAACCTCCCTGCTCTTATATTCTATGCCTCGGCTAATAAAGGCAAGTTATCCCATATGTCTTCTTAACCACCTTATCTACCTGTCCTGCTACCTTAAGGGACCATTGGACATGTACACCAAGGTCCCTCTGATCCTCAGTACTTCCTAGGGTCCTACTATTGATCGTGTATTTCCATGCCTTGTTTGTCCTGCCCATGTGCATCACCTCACACTTATCCAGATTAGATTCCATTTGCCACTGATCAGCCCATCTGACCAGCTCGTCTCTATCCTCCTGTAATCTAAGTCTATCCTCCTCACTATTTACCACCCCACCACTTTTCGTGTCAGCCGCGAACTTACTCGTCAACCCTCCTGCATTCAAGTCTAAATTGTTTCTATATACCACAAACAGCAAGGGACCCAACATTGGTCCCTGTGGAACCCCACTGGACACAGGCATCCAGTCACAAAAACACCCCTTGACCATCAGCCAATTCTGGATCCAATTTGCCAAATTGCCTTGGATCCCATGGGCTTTTACCTTCGTTATCAGTCTCCCATGCGGCACCTTATCAAAAGCCTTGCTGAAGTCCAAGTAGACTACATCAAATGGATTTCCCTCATCTACACACCTGGTCGCCTCTTCGAAAAATTCAATCAAATTGGTCAGACATGACCTCCCCTTAACAAAACCATGCTGACTGTCCTTGATTAATCCCTGCCTCTCCAAGTGCAGATTAATTCTGTCCCTCAGAATTGCTTCCAATAGTTTCCCCACCACTGAGGTTAGACTGACTGGCCTGGTTTATTTCTTCCTCCCTTCTTGAATAATGGTACCACATTAGCTGTCCTCTAGTCCTCTGGCACCTCTCCTGTGACTAGAGAGGTATTGAAAATTATTGCCAGCACCCCTGCTATCTCATCCCTTGCCTCACTCAACAGCCTGGGATACATTTCATCCGGGCCTCAAGATTTATCTACTTTTAAGCCTGCCAGACCACTTAGAATCTCCTCCCTTTCTATGCCAATTTCTTTAACTATATCACAGTACTTTTGCCTGATTTCCATACCCACGTCATCCCTCTCACTTGTAAATACCGACATAAAGTATTAATTTAGAACCCTACCTACGTCTTCTGGCTCCACACACAAATTACCACTGTGGTCCTTAATGGGCCCTACTCTTTCCCTAGTTATCCTCTTACACTTAATGTACTTGTAAAATAACTTTGGATTTTCCTTTATTTTACCTGCCAATGTTTTTTAATGCCCTCTTTTTGCTCTCCTAATTTCCTTTTTAAGTTCCCCCCTACACATTCTATACTCCTCTCGGGCTTCTGCTATTTTGAGCCCTCGGTATCTGCCATAAACCTCCCTTTTTCTCTTTATCCAGTCCTGCATATCCCGCGACATCCAGGGTTCCCTAGATTTGTTGGTCCCACCTTTTATCTTTACTGGAACATGTTGGCCCTGTATTCTCCCTATTTCCTTCTTGAATGAGTCCCACTGCTCTGACGCAGATTTACCTAAAAGTAGCTGCTCCCAGTCCACTCTGGCCAAATCATACCTAATCTTATTAAAATTGGCCTTCCCCCAATTTAGAACTCTGATTTCTGGCCCATCCTTGCCCTTTTCCATAACAACCTTGAGTCTAAAAGAGTTATGATCACTATCTGCAAAATGCTCCCCCATTGATACCTCTACCACTTGCCCGGCTTCATTCCCTAAAATTAAGTCCAGGACCGCTCCCTCTCTTGTAGGACCTTCTACGTACTGGCTTAAAAAGCTCTCCTGGATGCGTTTTAAGAATTCTGCTCCCTCTAAACCAACACACTATGACTAACCCAGTTAATGTTGGGAAAATTGAAATCCCCCACTATTACTTCCCTATTATTTTTACACTTCTCAGAAATTTGCCTACATATCTGCTCTTCTATTTCTCTCTGACTGTTTGGGAACCTATAGTACACTCCCAGCAATGTGATTGCTCCTTTTTTGTTTTTTTGTTCTACCCGTATGGCTTCATTTGAGGCGCCTTCTAAGATGCCATCCCTCCTTGCTGCTGTAATTTATTCCTAGATCAATATTGTGATACCCCCTCCTCTTTTACTTCCTTCCCTGTCTTGTCTGAAGACCCTATATCCTGGAATATTGAGCTGCCAATCCTGCCCTTTTCTCAACCATGTCTCTGTGACAGCAATGACATCTTACTTCCATGTGTTAATTATTGCCCTCAGCTCATCTGCCTTTTTCATCAGACCCCTTGCATTCAAATAAATACCATCCAACCTTGCCAAATTCCCTTGTGCCTTAACTGGCCTATAATTTTTATGCCTTCCAGACTCATTTGCTCTCTCTTCTAATTTTGGCTGTGCATCTCCCCCTGCTGAACCTCCTCTCAGGATCTGTGTAAAAAATTGCATCATTTCCATTAACTCTTCAGGTGATAATTCTACCTTTTTACTCCAGTTACCATCTATCTGACAAATGGAAATAATTTTATTCTGATTTACTTCATCAAAACCTCTTATTTTCAACTTCTCTATCAGATCTCCTCAGAACCTTCTTGTTCACTCTAATGACGGGAACCTCACTTTTCCTGGTCTCTGCTGATAACTAAAACCTCTGACCCCCAGGATTATTTCAGTGACAGGTTCCCCCCTCAACCTTCATTGCTCCAAGGAAAACAATCCCAGCCTATCCAATCTTTCCTCATAGCTCAACCTCCAGACTTGAACCCGCAGCCTTCTGACTGAGAGATGAGAGTGGCATCTACTGAGCCAAGGTGACATTGTTATATTCTTTTTAGTACAGTAATTGGTCAAGAACTTTCTGGATGCTGCACCTGATTTAGCAAAGAACCAGAGCACAGATGGAGGCCAATCAGCTCATGATGACTGTGCCTGTGTTTTGATGGCGCTATCCAATTAATCTCACTTCCCTTCCTCTCTCTTCTGCCTGCATATAGTTTTCCCTTCAAGTTTATATCCAATTCCCTATCCATGAAATAACAGAGAGGGCTGATGAAACTAATGCAGTAGATGTATATATGGACTTTCAAAAGGCATTTGATCGAGTGCATCAAAGGTGTAGTTGAGAGTGCTGTCAAGCGGCACTTACTCAGCAATAACCTGTACTGACACTCAGTTTGGGTTCCACCAGGGCCACTCAGTTCCAAACACAGACAAAAGAGCTGAACTCTGAGCAAGAGATGAGAGTGACTGCCCTTAACATCAAGGCAGCATTTGACCAAGTGTGGCATCGAGGAGCCCGAGCAAAACTGGAGTCAATGGGGTCATCCCTAGCTCAAAGGAAGATGGTAGTGGTTGTTGGAGATCAATCATCTCAGTTCCAGGACATCACTACTGGAGTTCCTCAGGGTAGTGTCCTCAGCCCAACCACCTTCATCTGCTTCATCAATGACTATCATAAGGTTAGAATTGGGGATGTTTACTGATGATTGCACAATGTTTAGCACCATTCACTATTAACAGAATCACAGAAGCTTTACAGTACAGAAGGAGGCCATTCAGCCATCGAGTCTGCACTGTCTCACTGATAAAATCATGAATCTGTTTCAATTTTGAAATCATGCCCTGAGCACCACAGTCTAGGTCATTAATATACATCAAGAACAGCTAGGGTCCCAACACTGAACTCTGGGGAAATGCACTACAGACCTACCTCCAATCTGAAAAACAACCATTTTATCACTACTCTGTTTCCCGTCACTCATATTCTGAAGCAATCCATGCCCATATGTCCCCCCAAGTCTTCATCCCAACTATATACACCTTCCCACACTATTTCCCCCAAAGTCTCAGACTTCACATGATTAGTCTTTGAGGTGCCTGGACCAATCTCCCTGATTTCATTTCAAGACTGAGGATGAACTGCACTCACTCATTTTTGGATAGAAGTGTCTTCCACCTGGCTGGCTGTAAGTTTCTGGTTCCTGGTCTCTATCCGGATCTACGTAGTATGTCAAGGTTCCATTGGTTTCATTCCCAATGATGTCAAGGCCCTTCGGTTCCTTCTGATATTTCCCTGCTCCATCTCAATTCTATAAGATCTTGGTTGTGGAGCTCCTTCTATTCCAATGTGTTCTTTCTGTTGATCTCATATCCTCACTCTCTCCCCGGGCTGTAGCACTTTCAAGTCTCGTGCTCTGTGCCTGAAGTTGAGATTATGAGCTGACTGTCTCTTTGCTGCTCCTCACGCTTCCTAACTTTCTCACGACCGTCTGAGGTAATGTTAGGTTGTAGTGTTTGTTGTAGAGCAGGAAGTTGTGTTCGCAGCCGTCTTCCCATCAATGGTTCTGATGGTGAGAACCTGTTTTTTAGTGGTGAGATTCTGTAGTTAAGAAGGGCTAAGTTAATATCTTTGTTCTTTTTCATCAAATCCTTGATTGTTTGAACTCCTCTTTCTGCTTCTCCATTTGACTAAGGATATCTCGATGAACTAGCCACACTAACCATATTCCTGTGCAAAGTTATGCGGTAGCTCATTAACAAACTGAGGACCAATGTCTAAGACCACAACATCCAGGATCCCATGTGCCGTGAAGATTCTTCTTAGTGATGTAGTGACTACCTCCGCCGTGATGCTGTGCAGTCTACTCATTTCAAACCCTCTGGAGTAGTGATCAATGACGATGATGAAAACTTTGTCTTTGAACTCAAATAAATCCATTCCCAGGCACTGCCGTGCCCTTGGGGGAAAAGTGAAGGGTGCCAGTGGTTTACTCTGCTGTTGGCTATTCACTGCACACATAAGGCAATTTGTAAATAACTTTTCAAAGGAGTGACTGATGCCTGGCCATCAGGCTGACAGCTGGGCCCTTGCTCAGCATTTTTCTACCCCCAAGTGACCTTGATGGACTTTTTGGAGAATGTCGTATTAAGTGTTTGAGGGATGACTAGTCTGTCGTTAAATGCTAAGAAATCATTGATGATTGTAAGATATTTTCTCTGTTCAAAGTAATGGAGAAGTGTTGGGTTGTTAGGAGTGTAATCTGACCATTTGTTTCGGCAAAACTCTCTTAAAAATGTGGATGGAACTTGTCATCGTGTTGTGGTGCTTGCTCACTCTCTTGTAATCTCTTTTTTGTGGCTGGTAAGTGTTTAGCACTGAGTGAAGTATATGCTTCCATTTCCTCAACAAATCTGAAATCTTCCAGTTTGACTCTTTCCACTGGTATTCTTGATGATGCATCTGCTGTTGCCTGGTACTTCTCCTGACCTTAATCAGTAACTGAATCGTGTCTTGTAAGTCGCAGTTTGAAACATTAAATTCTAGGTGGCATTTTTGCAATTTCCATTAGGTTAAAAAAAGTAACCAAAGGTTTGTGGTTGGTTTCAATTTTAAACCTTAATCCCATGACATAATCAGAGAACCTCTCCCAGGCTCATGTGGCTGCTAATGCTTCTTTCTCAATGGTTGCATGTCTCTTTGTGACCATGAGAGATATTGAGGTGTCATAAACTGGTCTTCTTTGCCCATCCTTTTGAACGTGAAACAACACTATGCCCAAGCCTGTAGATGGTGCATCTGCTGCTACAATTGTTAGCAACTCTGGATTGTAGTGTGCTAGAATTTCTGGTGAAAGTAGGAGATTTCTGATCTTGTCGAAAGCATTTTGCTGGTCCATGTTCCAGCACCACTGTTGACCTTATCTCAACAGCTGTCATAATGGTTCACTGATTTCCGCCAAACTTGGTAGGAACTTGCCTGCTTGATTGACCATCCCAAGGAACCTTTGTAATTCTGTGATTTTTTTGGCTGTGCAAACTCTCTAATGCCCTTGGTGTTCTGTGGGTTGGCAGTAATTCCCAAAGCTTGCACAATGTGGCCTAAGAATTTTATCATAGGCTTTGCAAATTCACACTTGTCGTTTAATGTTAAACCTGCTTTTTGTAGAACTTTGAGGACTGCTCTCACTCAACAGTCATGTCCTTCTCTCGATGAACCGGGTATGAAAATGTCGTCCATATGGCATATTACTCCTTCCATGCTCCAGGGTCTGAGACACCGTTCTTTGGAATATCTCAGGTGCAGAAGCAATTCTGAATGGTAAACTGTTAAAACAATAATGGCCAAATGGGGTGATAAAAGTAGTGAATAATCTGGATTCTTTGTCCAGAGGCAATTGCCAAAAGCCACTGTTAGGGTCCAATTTTGTGAAGAGGAAGCTTGTAACTAATCTGGCAAGACTTTTGCCCACTGTGCCATCAGATGGTTCTCATGCTCTACTGACTTGTTTAATTGAGTCAAACCCACACGGATTTTAATTGAACCATTAGGTTTTGGCACTGTGACCATTCCAGATCACCACTTCATCAGTATGGTTACTGCGGAGATATAGGCTTAGTACCTGCCCTTAGGGTTATGTGAAATTCTGTTTGCAGGGCTTTCCTAATCCTGACCATTGGGATGGGAATTCATTTTTGGATACATTACTGGACTGCTCATCGGCAATTTCATAAACCTTGGGCAGATTTTAATTTCCCCCGCCGGTAGGTTTGTAGGGGGGGTGACGCATAACCTTACCGAAGGGATCCCACCCACCCTGACCTCTTCGCAATTTTACGCTGGGACGGGTGAGGCCCACCTGCCCTTCCCCCAATTGAGGCCTTTAATTGGCCAATTGTTGACCATTTAAGGGCCATTTCCTGCCCAACCTCAATTTTCAGGCTGGCGGGAGGAGTTTCAGAGTATTGAGCAAGCCCGAAATTAAATGGGGTTCAGGCCTCGGGTGGGAAGAGGGGGTGGGGGTCGCCTCCATCAGCAGCCCCCTTTCAACCCCTTAAGGTCCAGTATCCACAGGACCTCTCTCCGCCCCCCACCACACCAGCCTCTCCACCGACATGTCAATCCCCCTCTGTCCACCGCTTCCCCCACTCCCCAGGCCTTCCCTACCCTTCCCACCCAGAGACCCCCAAAACTTGGCTATACTGGGAATCAAGGGACTTAAGCTCGAGGGAAGTCCCAGTCCTGTCCACTGCAGGTCTGGTGCTGCAGGGACAAGAGAGACTATAAGACCATAAGAGAAAGGAGCAGAAATTAGGCCATTCGGCCCATCGAGTCTGCTCCGCCATCCAATCATGGCTGATAAGTTTCTCAACCCCATTCTCCCGCCTTCTCCCCGTAACCTTTGATCCCCTTACCAATCAAGAACCTATCTATCTCGGTCTTAAATACACTCAATGACCTGGCCTCCACAGCCCTCTGTGGCAATGAATTCCATAGATTCACCACTCTCTGGCTGAAGAAGTTTCTCCTCATCTCTGTTCTAAAAGGTCTTCCCTTTACTTTGAGGTTGTGCCCTCGGGTCCTAGTCTCTCCTACTAATGGAAACATCTTCCCCACGTCCACTCTAACCAGGCCTTTCAGTATTCTGTAAGTTTCAATCAGATCCCCCCTCATCCTTCTAAACTCCATCGAGTATAGACCCAGAGTCCTCAAACGTTCCTCATATGTTAAGCCTTTCATTCCTGGGATCATTCTCGTGAACCTCCTCTGGACCCTCTCCAGGGCCAGCACATCCTTCCTGAGATACGGGGCCCAAAATTGCTCACAATATTCTAAATGTGGTTTGACCAGAGCCTTATAAAGCCTCAGCAGCACATCCCTGCTTTTATATTCTAGTCCTCTCGAAATAAATGCCAACATTGCATTTGCCTTCCTAACTACCGACTCAACCTGCAAGTTAACCTTAAGAGAATTGTGGACTAGGACAGCCAAGTCCCTTTGCACTCCAGATTTCTGAATTCTCTCCCCATTTAGAAAATAGTCTATGCCTCCATTCTTCCTACCAAAGTGCATGACCTCACACTTCCCCACGTTGTATTCCATCTGCCACTTCTTAGCTCATTCTCTTAACCTGTCCAAATCCTTCTGCAGCCTCCCCGCCTCCTCAATACTACCTGTCCCTCCACCCATCTTTGTATCATCTGGAAACTTAGCCAGGATGCCCTCAGTTCCTTCATCTAGATCATTAATGTATAAAGTGAAAAGTTTTGGGATTGACCAGCACCTCTCTAACGTGGGACTTCCTCCCGAGTGCGGGGCAGAAGTCCCGTCTCCAGCCAATTAACGGTAAAGCCCGCCATCCCAAAAATCCTGGCCTTTGTAAATCAGCCTCAACTGCAAGCATGCTTTTCTGCTTAGTAACGGTGACTCTTGGTTCATTATAACTTAGAGGATTCAATAATTTCTTTATTCCTGTATCTTAATCTCACCAAGTATTGGCCCTATTA
The DNA here is from genome assembly GCF_964194155.1 of Cetorhinus maximus. Lineage (NCBI taxonomy): Eukaryota > Metazoa > Chordata > Chondrichthyes > Lamniformes > Cetorhinidae > Cetorhinus > Cetorhinus maximus. Next base: position 96,936,726 of record NC_135897.1, on the reverse strand, counting down.
CTTTCAGTGTCGTTGCTTCTGGACCTTGTAACTGGATGGAGGATGGCTGTAATGTGATATTTTTAAGCCATTTACTCAATTAGATAATACTGAAACACCTGTGTCAGCTTGAATTCTGTGGGGTGACCATCAACTTCTAATTTAATGCTGCAGCAATTATTTTCTGTTTTACTAACTTCCCCATGGAAGTTTATTTGTTCTGTGGCTCTTTTACTCCTTGCACTTGATTTGGCCTTGGTATTTTCTCTTTCTTCTTTCCTGTGAGCTACTTGTATTTCAGATCAGCAGACATTTTTAAAGTGTCCTAACTTCCCACAGTTGTGGCAGTCAGCTCCTCCTGCTGGACATTCTTCCGGCTTGTGTAGGATTTTCCTGCAACACCAAGAGCATCTCCAGATGCCTGGTTGGTGTGCTTTTTCTTAATTTTTCAGGCTTTTGCTTCACTGTGCTTTCTCTTTTATGTCCAACATATTGAATGGCTCCACTTATTTTTTTGCCAAGGTATATCATTTTTCCCTTGACCCACCACTCTGTTTTGCTTCCTAAGCTCAGTCTGTCATGCTATCTGCACTGCCTTTGTGAGAGTTTAATCTTCCCTCATTTGCAAGAGTTCTGATAGGGTTTCATCTAAGTCCCCAGCTACTACACGATCACACATTAATTCATCTCTGAGGATTCCACAGTCACAATTGACCGCGAGTCTGTACAGGTCATTTATAAATGAATCTGTTGATTCAGCTGATTTTTGCCTCTTATTAAATTTTGCTAGCTCAATAATCAATTTTTTTTTAATGCTGAACTATGTATCAAATGCCTGGAAGACTTCTTCATACGAGCTTGAAGCCTCATCGATGCCCTGTCTTGCAATAATATCATCTGCTATGGCCCCTACTGCATAGAGTAAAGTACTGACCTGATCCTTCTTGTCCTTCTTATGCAAACCAGAAGCTGTTCTGTATCTGGAGAATCTCTTCCTCCAATTGTCCCTGTTTTGAGTCTGTTGTGAGCCTTCAGCACTTCAGAATGGTACTGGGAGTGGCAATGTAGTCTGTATGCTTATCCTAAACTCTGGATCTGTTGCTGCTTCAGTAGCTTGGCTTGGAGATTGTGAACTGTACCCAATATTCTCTGGATTCCGGATCTGAGTGTCTGTATCTGCAGCACCCATGATAATTCATTCTTAGGTGAGTCTTCAATCTTTTTTCTTCTTGTCCTTTTTGCAAGGATTTTTAGGTCTTTCAAGTCTGCATCTGCTTTTGGAGATTTTTCTAGGTCTTTATGCTCTGTTCGCTGTCACCATGTTTTGTCTTCAGTTCAGCGTCTAAATGGGGTTTCTTTAGGGTTTGCCTATTACCCTAAGAGTGCTACCATGTGTTGTTATTTGTAAAAACCATTCTTGTTTATTTACAGATCTATGTACATCTCAGTAACTCTACACGAGTTTGTACTTCTGCTTCCCACCAGATCTCAGTTACTTAGTCAAATGACATTGCAATATAGTTACATCAGTATCAGGTGTTTCTGATGTTAATCCTTTACTTTACAATACCTGGACGGCATTCAGGCTTGTGTTGGTATGTGGAAGTAACATTTACGCCACACATGCTCCAGGCAATGACCAGCTCCAATAAGAGAGAATTCAACCATCTCCCCTTGACATTCAATGGCATTACCATCACTGAATTCCCCCACTATCAACATCTTGGTGGGAGTTACCATTGACCGAAAACTGAACTCGACCAGCCATATAAATACTGTGGCCATTACAGCAGGTCAGAGGCCAGGAATCGTGCGATGTGTAACTCACCTCCTGACTCCCCAAAGCCTGTCCACCATCTACAAGGCACAAGTCAGGAGTGTGATGGAGTACTCTCCACTTGCCTGGATGAGTGCAGCTCCCACAACACTCAAGAAGCTTGACACCATCCAGGACAAAGCATCCTGCTTGATGGCACCCCATCCACCACCTTCAACATCCATTCCCTTACCACCGACGCACAGTAGCAGCAGTCTGTACCATCTACAAGATGCACTGCAGGAACTCACCAAGCCACCTTAGACAGCACCTTCCAAACCCACGACCTCTACCACCTGGAAGGGCAAGGGCAGCAGATAGTTGGAACACCACCACCTGGAATTTTCCCTCCAAGCCACTCACCATCCTGACTTGAAACTATATCGCCGTTCCTTCACTGTCTCTGGGTCAAAATCCTGGAACTCCCTCCCTAACAGCACTGTGGGTGTACATAGGGACTGCAGTGATTCAGGAAGGCAGCTCACCACCACCTTCTCAAGGGCAGTTAGGGATGGGCAATAAATGCTGGTGTAGACAGTGATGCCCACATCTCGTAAAATAATAAAAAAGTATCACATAGCAGATATGTTTGGAATAAAGAAGCACAAGCAATTTGTATAAAAAGTAAACAAGTTTAAAAGCAACTTGGGCATTTAATTAGCAAAGTGACTAGTAGTAATTAATAGATCTTTTTCTGATTGGAGGAAAGTATGTGGCGGAATCCCCAGGGCTCAGAACTAGGACCATTGCGTTTCTTGTTATATATAAATGATCCGGACTTGGGTGTAGGAAGTATAATTCAAAGTTTGTGGATGATACAAACCTTGGCTTCAAAGTTTATCATGAGTAAGATGGTAGGAGATGTCAAGATGACCTAGACAGACTGGTGAAATGGGCAGACAACATGGAAGATGCAATTAATGCAGATAAATGTGATATAATGCACTTTGGGAGAAACAACATATTGAGGGAGTATGATCTACATGGTACTATTTTGAGAGGAATGCAAGAACAGAGGGACTAGGGAGTGACTTCACAAAGCTTTGAAGGTGGCCGGACAAGGTGATTGGGTGGTTAAGAAAGGGTGTCAGATACTGGCCTTTGTAAATAGAGGCATTGAATACAAAAACAAATGAAGTCATGCTAAACCTTTGCAAATCACTGGTTCAACCCCCACTGGAGTAACGTGTTAGTTCTGGGCATGGCACATTTGGAAGGATGCCAAGGCCTTGGAAAGAGTGCAAAGGAGATTTACCAAATTTGTTCTAGAGATGGGGGACTTTAGCTAGTCGAGAGATTAGATAAGCTGAGATTGTTCTCCTGAAAGCAGAGAAGGTCAAAGGGAGATTTAATAGAGAGATTCAAAATGATGAAGAGTTTTGGTAGAGCAAGTATGGAGAAATGGTTTCCTCTGGCAAGTGGGTCAGTACCCAGAAGTTATAGATTTAAAATAATTGGCAAAAGGACCAGCTGGGAAATGAGGAGAAATTTCTCCTGTCAGAGGGTTGTTAATGTCTCGAATACACTCCATGAAAGGGCGGCGGAATCAGATTCCATAGGAAGTCTCCAAAGGCAATTGGAAGAGAACTGATTTTTCAGGGTTATGGTGAAAAAACTGGGGTGTGAGACTAATTGGACAACTCTTTAAAAGAGCTGGCACAGCTATAATGGGCCAAGTAGCTGCTCCTGTGATGTAAGATTCTGTGATTCCTTGAAAGTTACATTTGAATCAGCTTCTGCCAGGCAGTTCATTCCAGATCATGACAAGTTGCTGTGTAAAAATGTTTCTCTTTGGATCGCCTCATCAATGACCACTTATGGTAACACATTCCACATTCCAACAATTCGTCAAAAAACTTTCTTCTAATCCTGTTCCGTGTCATTCTTTAATCCCTTACTACAACATTTCCATTTTTGTCCCTGATTGGAAATTCAGTCTGTGATATGCTTGCCAATGATTTATGATGTCACTTTTGTTTGTTATATTAAAGATTGCATAAGTTGACAAACACAGCAGGGAAGATGGCAGATGGCAAAAAGCCAATAAGACATGCCAGGAAATGGCACTGCATTGATTTGCCTCGCTGATCTTCCAGCCTTTAATAATAACAGATGAAAAGATGCAAACAAAACACTGGGTTCACTTCCAGAGGGATGGAATTGCAAAGTGATGAAGTTACATTAAACTTGTATAGAAGCTTGGTTAGATCACACTTAGAGGACTGTGAACAGTCCTGGTCTCCATATTATACAAAAAATATCAAGGCACTGGAGAAAGTGAAAAAAAAGGATTTACAAGTACTTTGCCAGAACCGAGAGGATATACCCTATCTGAAATGATTGAACAGACTGGGGCTCTTTTCTTTAGGAAAGGGAAGACTGAGAGGAAGACCTGATAGAGCTCTTTAAAATTATGAAGGTGTTTGGTTGTGCAGTTGTAGAGAAGATCATAAAATGACAATGCACAGAAGGAGACCATTCAGCCCATTGGTCTATGCTGGCTCCTTAGTAGAGCTATCAGATTAATCTCACTCCCCTGTGCTCTGTAATTTTTTTCCCTTCAAGTATTTATCCAACTCCCTTTAGAAATTTCCTAATGAATCTGCTTCCAAAACCCTTTCAGGCAGCACATTCCAGATCACAATAACTCACTGTATAAAAAAGAATGTTTTCTTGCAACTTCCAGTGCTTGGCGCTGAGGCTATGGACTGAGGCTGGTGAGAGAATGAGCTGAGTGGCTACATCCAATATCCAAAAAGGGAAATTTGTGTCACTTTCTCTTGAGCCTGCCCTCTATACAACCCTCGATACTAACCAACCCTCAATATTAACTAATCCTAACACACCCTGCAATCCCTCAATACTAATCAACCCTAACTGACCCCTCAAACCCTTAATACTAACCAACCCTAACTGACCTCTCAGACCCATCAAACCCTCAATACTAACCAACCCTAACTGACCCCTCAAACCCTTAATACTAACCAATCCTAACAGACCCCTCAGACCCCTCAAACCCTCAATACTAACCAATCCTAACTGACCCCTCAAACCCTCAATACTAACCAACCCTAACTGACCCCTCAAACCCTTAATACTAACCAATCCTAACAGACCCCTCAGACCCCTCAAACCCTCAATACTAACCAATCCTAACTGACCCCGCAATCCCTCAATACCAACCAACCCTAACTGACCCCTCAAACCCTTAATACTAACCAATCCTAACAGACCCCTCAAACCCTCAATACTAACCAATCCTAACAGACCCCTCAGACCTCTCAAACCCTCAATACTAACCAATCCTAACAGACCCCTCAAACCCTCAATATCAACCAATCCTAACAGACCCCTCAAACCCTCAATACTAACCAATCCCTCAAACTCTCAATACTAACCAACCCTAACAGACCCCTCAACCCTAACAGACCCCTCAATCCTAACTGATCCCTCAATTCTAACTGATCTCTCAATTCTAACATGCCTCTCAAACCCCCAATACCACAACCCTAACAAATCTTTCAATAACAACCAACCCTTCATTCCCAACCAATCTCTCAACTTTGACTAACCTTTCAGCACTAGCCAAATGTCAAGACTTATCGATCCCTCAGTAACCACAATGCTCTTAAACCTTCTCTTATTGCAGCCCAGCTGGATCTCCTGCTTAATCTTCTGCACCCGGAGAGGTCCCCCCTCACTGAATTCTGGTCCCTCTCCTTGTCATCTCAGACAAGTGTTGCTACAATCCAGACTCTATCCCAGTGTGCCCAAACCTCAGGTGTCCCCGAGAATATAACTTGCTATAACACCCATTTCTGTTGTAACTGAACAGTAGACTGACTTTAATAAGGAGATATTTTTGGCATAGTCAAAGTACATTCCCATGAAGAGGAAAAGAAGGGCAAACAAAGCCAGAGCTCCCTGGTTGATGAAAGGGCTAGAGAGTTAGATGAATCAGAAAATGAGTGCGTATGACAGATGTCAGGTGGATATATCAATTGAGAATCAGGCTCAATCTAGAAGGTTCAGATGGGAATTGAAAAAGCAAATAAGAGAAGCAAAGAGAGAATATGAAAAGAGACTGGCAGCTAACATAAAAGGGAATCAAAAAGTCTTCTATAGGCATAAAAATAGTAAAAGGGTGGTAAAAAGGGGAGTAGGGTGGATTAGGGTCAAAAAGTACATTTATGCATGGAGGCAGAGGGCGTAGCTGAGGGATTAAATTAATACTTTGCGTTGGCCTTTACCAAGGAAGATGATGCTCTGTAGGTCATGGTGAAAGAGGGGATAATTCAGACACTTGAAATGTTTAGAATTGATGAAGAGGAGGTATTAGAAAGGCTGTCTGAACTTCAAGCCGATAACGGACCAGAACTGGAGGAGATGCATCCGAGGGTACTGAGGGATGTAAGGGTGGAAATTGTGGAGGCATTGGCCATAATTTTCCAATCTTCCTTAAACTCGGGGGTAGTGCTAGAGGACTGGAGAATTACAAATGTTCTACCCTTGTTCAAAAAGAGTGTAAAGATAAATCCAGCAACTACAAACCAGTCAGTTTAACCTCAACGATGGGGAAACTTCTAGAAACAAAAATTCAGGACAAAGTTAATAGTCACTTGGGCAAATGCAGGTTAATTAAGTAAAGCCAGCATGGATTTGTTAAAGGCAAATCATGTTTAACTAACTTGCTTGAGTTTTTTTTATTGAGGTAACAGAGAGGGTTGATGAGGGCAATGCTGTCGATGTGGTGTACATGGACTTCCAAAAGATATTTGATAAAGTGCAGAACAATAGATTTAAGAGCAACGTTAGAGCTCATGAAATAAAAGGGACAGTAGCAACATGGATATGAAATTGACTGAGTGACAGGCAACAAAGTAGTGGTGGATGGTTGTTTCTCATATTGGAGGAAGGTTTACAGTGAGGTCCCCCAGGGGTCATTCTTGGCAATTCCTAGCACTTTCAGAGATATATTAATGAACTAGGTCTTGGTGTACAGGACCCCATTTCAAAATTTGCCATTGACATGAAACTTGGAAATCTTGTGAACTGTGAGGAGAATAGTGTTAGGTTTCGAAAGGACATAGACTAGTTGATGGAATGGGCAAACAAGTGGCAGATGAAATTTAATGAAGAGAAGTGTCAAGTGATTTATTTTGGTAGGAAAAACACAGAGAGACAACATAAAATAAAAGGCATAATTCTAAAGGGGATGCAGGAGCAGACCTGGGGGTTTATGTGCATAAATAATTGAAGGTTGCAGGACAGGGTGAGAGCGTGGTTAAAAATGCATCCGGGATCCCAGGCTTTATAAATAGGGGCATAGAGTACAAAAGCAAGGAAGTTATGATAAAACTATATAAAACATTGCTCAACTGACCTCAACTGGAGTATTGCATCCATTTCTGGGTGCCACACTTTAGGAAGGATGTGAAGGCATTGGAGAGATTGCAGAAAAGATTCACAAGAATGATTCCAGCAATGAGGAATGATTGGATAAGCTGGGATTGTTTTCCTTGGCGAAGAGAAGGTTGAGAGGAGATTTGATAGGGGTGTTCAAAATCGAGGGGTCTGGACAGAGTAGATAGGGAGAAACTAAATGATGGAAGGATTGAGAACCAGATTTAAGGTATTTGGCAAAAGAAGCAAATGCAACATGAGGGAAAACCTTTTCACGCAGCGAGTGGTTAGGATCTGGAATGCACTGCCTGAGAGTGTGGTGGAGACAGGGTCAATCGAGTGGTTAGGATCTGGAATGCACTGTCTGAGAGTGTGGTGGAAGCAGAGTCAATCGAGTGGTTAGGGTCTGGAATGCACTGCCTGAGAGTGTGGTGGAGACAGGGTCAATCGAGTAGTTAGGATCGGTTATGCATTGTCTGATAGTGTGGTGGAGACAGGGTCAATCGGGTGGTTAGGATCTGGAATGCACTGTCTGAGAGTGTGGGGGAGACAGGGTCAATCGAGTGCTTAGGATCTGGAATGCATTGCCTGAGAGTGTGGTGGTGACAGGGTCAACTGAGCGGTTAGGATCTGGAATGCGCTGCCCGAGAATTTGGTGGAGACAGGGTCAATCGAGTGGTTAGGGTCTGGAATGCACTGTCTGAGCGTGTGGTGGAGACAGGGTCAATCGAGTGGTTAGGGTCTGGAATGCACTGTCTGAGAGTGTGGGGGAGACAGGGTCAATCGAGTGGTTAGGATCTGGAATGCACTGCCTGAGAGTGTGGTGGAGACAGGGTCAATCGAGTGGTTAGGGTCTGGAATGCACTGTCTGAGCGTGTGGTGGAGACAGGGTCAATCGAGTGGTTAGGGTCTGGAATGCACTGCCTGAGAGTGTGATGGAGACAGGGTCAATCGAGCAGTTAGGATCTGGAATGCACTGTCTGAGAGTGTGGTGGAGACAGGGTCAATCGAGTGGTTAGGGTCTGGAATGCACTGCCTGAGAGTGTGGTGGAGACAGGGTGAATCGAGTGGTTAGGATCGGTTATGCACTGTCTGATAGTGTGGTGGAGACAGGGTCAATCGAGTGGTTAGGATCTGGAATGCACTGTCTGAGAGTGTGGTGGAGACAGGGTCAATCGAGTGGTTAGGATCTGGAATGCACTGTCTGAGAGTGTGGGGGAGACAGGGTCAATTGAGCGGTTAGGATCTGGAATGCACTGCCTGAGAGTGTGGTGGTGACAGGGTCAATTGAGCGGTTAGGATCTGGAATGCACTGCCCGAGAGTTTGGTGGAGACAGGGTCAATCAAGTGGTTAGGGTCTGGAATGCACTGCCTGAGAGTGTGGTGGAGACAGGGTCAATCGAGCGGTTAGGATCTGGAATGCACTGTCTGAGAGTGTGGTGGAGACAGGGTCAATCGAGTGGTTAGGATCTGGAATGCACTGCCTGAGAGTGTGGTGGAGACAGGGTCAATCGAGTGGTTAGGATCTGGAATGCACTGTCTGTGAGTGTGGTGGAGGAAGATTCAATCGTGGTTTTCAAAAGGAAATTGGATCATTTTTTGAAAAGGAAAAATTTGCAGAGCTAGAAGGAGAAGGTGCAGGAGTGGCAGCAGGTGAGTTGCTCTTACAGAGAACCAGTACAGACACGATGAGTGAAATGGCCTTCATCTGTACTGTAACCATTTTATAATTCCACGATATGCTGAGTGCAGAGTATTTGGGAGGAACAGGTGACTTTGGACTTCTGCTTCCCGAAGCTTTCCATCTCTCGGGATGCCTGGGTCTGTTATCGACTCATTGATTGAGATTGATCACTGGGATTAATCAATGACTCCAGTATTGTTGCATCATGTGACCAGACCAGAAGATGAACCTTGACTTTCTTTCATCCACCAGTTCCCCTGATTATAAATCTCTGTGAACATTGTCACCGGGAATCAGCCAGTGCTAACAATAAGCTTGTAAAATTTGTTACACTGAGCATCTAACAGCAGCAGGAGGGTGATGTCCACACAGAGAGAGTGTGGACTGATGCTAGAAGCATTGCTGTTGTATGATTGTGGTCATGTGCTATCATCACTAAGCAGACATGCAGAGAATACAGAATAGAGAAGAAAGCCATTCAGCCCATCAAGACTAAGCCTTCAAACAGCCAAATCACATTGTGTGTTCAATTTGGAAACTCCAGACCTGCCCTTTGCCACACACCAGGCCTTTAGCTGTGTCCACAGATGCTGCCTGACCTGCTGAACATTTCCAGGGATTTCTAACCTGCTGATTCGGTGGCTGACTTCCCTCAGCAGCTCCTTCCTCTTCCTCAACCCTTTAGACATGAGGGACCCTCTGGGATTGTGAGCACTTAATCTTTGCTCAGTGTGTTGCTAGCTATGTCAGAGGGGGAGGGGCGATTCACCCTGTACTTGATGTGGGGGTCCCTCTCCTGTGACCGGGACACAAGGTGAGCTGAAATCAACCTGTTTGCACAAAGCCTAGCAACAAGCTGCTGATCAGTCAGCAACAGATACAATCTAGTATCTGATAATGTAAAATGCTTTAGGTGTCTTTATAGTGAGGGTAAGAGCTGGTTCCACGTCACAGTGTAAACTGGCTGACCTTCAGCAGGTGTGTGCCTGAGATGTGATTTATTTAATCGAAGGGACTAGAAGAAATTGAAGCTGCTGGAGGGGACTCTGAGTCTCTGAGTTACTAGGAGGAGGTGACACTTGGGGTACAACGAGTGGCAGCAGGCAGAACACACCAGACTGTATCACACTTCCCGTGAATTATAAACCCGCTATTTCAGCATCTTCCCTCTTGCATTCGGGCTCTGGCATTTAATAGGGGGAGATAATGGGGGGAGATATGAGGGAAGATGAGAGACGGCGAGGTCACAGATGGCTGTGGTGAGCTCACAAGAGGAAATGCAGCACTGGCCAGGAAACTTGTGCAATAACCTGACAGCCTAACATGCTTTGACATTCTATTGCATGAAAATAAGGTGCTCAAAGCAGGATGTACGTCCTCAGAATCCTGACATACTTAAAGCAGGAGAGATGTGTCGGGGGGGGGAGTCCAGAACAAGGAGACAAACTTCAAATTGGAGCCAGACCATTCAGGGCTCATGTCAGGAAACATTTCTTCTCACAAAGGGAAGTGGAAATCTGGAATGTTCTCCGCCAAAAAGCTGTGGCTGCGAAGGGGTCAATATGAATTTTCAAGACTGAGATTATTTGATTTCTATTGGGTAAAGTTATCGCGGGATATGGAGCAAAGGCAGGTAAATGGAGTTGAGGTACAGACTAAGCAGGAACCATGGGATTTTTGCACTTTTCCACTTCTGGACATTTGAGCATTCCTGATTTTAGCTGCCCCACCGTTGGCAGTCAATCCTTAAACTGCCTGGGCCCTAAGTTCTGGAATGTCCTCCTGAAACCGTTCTGCCTCTCTAAGTCTCTCAATTCCTTGAGGATGCTCCTAAAAACCTACCTCTCTGACCAAACTATTGTCATCTGTTCTAATTTCTTCCATTGCTTGGGTCAAATTTTGTTTGATAATTCTCCTATGAAGCACCTTACATTTACTGCTAGAGGTGCTACATAAATGCAAGTTTTTGTTGACCTAACTGAATGGTGACATCAGCTCAAGGATCTGAATAATCTCATTATGTTCTTAGAGGGATTTTCTTGGTAAACTTTCTCTCACAGCTGCGTTTGCAGGTATGTAAGTGCTTTGAATGTTCACAATGGAACGTGCCCTTCCTTGCAGTGTTTTTTGCAATTTCACCTGGCGGGATTTCTGCGTGTGATGTTAGTCTGCATTCCACTGGGTGTCCTGCTGACTGGTTAAAGCTCAACAGCTATGACTGGATCTGGGAAGAGGCAAGTTGGAGGGGAATAGGTGGTTGGGGGGCAGATAGAGGGGGAAAGAGTTTTTGCTTCAGCTCCTGCTCCGAAATGTTGCATCAGTAAAGAGGGAAAGTACAATTAGTGCAGCCCTCCCTCAGTACTGACCCTCTGACAGTGCAGCACTCCCTCAGTACTGACCCTCTGACAGTGCAGCACTCTCTCGTACTGACTCTCTGATAGTGCAGCAATCCCTCAGTACTGACCCTCTGACAGTGCAGCACTCCCTCAGTACTGACCCTCTGACAGTGCAGCACTCCCTCAGTACTGACCCTCTGACAGTGCAGCAATCCCTCAGTACTGACCCTCTGACAGTGCAGCACTCCCTCAGTACTGACCCTCTGACAGTGCAGCACTCCCTCAGTACTGACCCTCTGACAGTGCAGCAATCCCTCAGTACTGACCCTCTGACAGTGCAGCACTCCCTCAGTACTGACTCTCTGATAGTGCAGCAATCCATTAGTACTCACCCTCTGATAGTGCAGCAATCCCTCAGTACTGACTCTCTGATAGTGCAGCAATCCATTAGTACTCACCCTCTGACAGTGCAGCAATCCCTCAGTACTGACTCTTTGATAGTGCAGCAATCCCTCAGTACTGACCCTCTGACAGTGCAGCACTCTCTCAGTACTGACTCTCCGATAGTGCAGCACTCCCTCAGTACTGACCCTCTGACAGTGCAGCACTCCCTCAGTACTGACCCTCTGATAGTGCAGCAATCCGTCAGTACTGATCCTCTGACAGTGCAGCACTCCCTCAGTACTGACCCTCTGACAGTGCAGCTCTCCCTCAGTACTGACCATCCGACAGTGCAGCACTCCCTCAGTACTGATCCTCCGACAGTGCAGCACTCCCTCAGTACTGACCCTCCAACAGTGCAGCACTCCCTCAGTACTGACCCTCTGACAGTGCAGCACTCCCTCAGTACAGAGAGTCTCAGGTGAGATTTTAAACTCAACTCTCTGGCATGGGATTTAACTCACGACCTTCTGAGCTGGAGGTGAGGTTTACCCACAGAGCTACAGTTGATGGTAAATCTTTAGTTATGGTAAATTCTCCTTATTTAGAAAATGTTAAATTTTTGTTATCAGCAAATAGTATCAGAGGTCTATTGTTATAGAGCTGAAGCATTGCCATCCCAGCAAGAACAATGAATGAATGAAATGGGATTGGGGTAGTTGTGATACGAGAGAGTCAGCAGCATGGGATCCGGTGGGGATAAGTAACAGATAAATAGATCGGAAAGGTGTTCAGTTTTAGGAAAAACTCTGGGTTGAGATGCCAGAGCTTCAAATTTAGATGAGTAAAGATGCAAAT